>NC_134404.1:2048395-2095895 GCF_038048845.1 Mixophyes fleayi | reverse complement strand
TGAAATAAGAAGTTTCTCAAGTTAAGATCCTTAATGAATCAGGCTCTAGAGCTCTAAATCTCAGATATAGTCATAGACAATACTAAGTTTGGACAGTAGATGGCAGTAGTACCCTAATTAACTATAGAATGTGAACTGTATGTGCCCTTAATCCTACAATTAATGATTCCATGGTAATGTTATTATTATTATTATTATTATTATTATTATTATTATATTATCTTTGACTTATAAGGCGCCACAAAGGGTCCGCAGCGCCGTACATTACATATACAGAAAACAGAGAACCAAGACACAACATGATACACAAATATATATAAACACAGGTGACAGGGTAAAGCAAATCAGATTATTTCTGGGACAGATAGTGAAAGGGATGGTAGAAATGTTATACATGTACACTTTTCTTGTAAAATATTAATACTATTTCATTCTATCTCTAAGTAGTTTTATATAATCTTTAATTTAATCTATGTCTAATACATGGTCCAGGAATGTGAGCGTATTCATTTATCTTATGTCCACTAATTTTACGTGGAACATAAGTGTCTCTGGAATTGACTAATATGTGTCAATATACTATTCTGGTGATATGACTCTTTAATACATTATTATATTGGATAGAAATAGGACAAGGCGACTTTATTATTTACAACTAGCACTAGATGTGTTAATATTCTTGCATGCCTCTTTTTTATGTGTGTAGAGGGTGCAACTCTAAAAAAAAAGTCTCAAATTTAACATGAAGGGGGTAAAGAGTAATTTATCATGAGACTGTGCTACCTCTTTTATATACTAGACTCTGGCTGCTCCTCCTCATTCCCATCCACACACCCTGAGAAGTCCAATGGACAATGGTTAATGGATTATAGCCTGAGACGTTCCGGCCAAAGTTACTCTGTGGTCCCTTGAGAGCCCACACAACTGCTAACCCCTCATTCTGCATAGTTGTATTATTCACCTCCTGCTGCCAGCAGCTTGTGGGTGACGTATGCTCTGAGGTGCTATAGGACAGTGTCATCTACCTGCGGCTCCTACACAACAGCAAAAATTATTCATGTGCACCAGAAAATTCTTATCATAAGTTGGAGCTGCCGACACCCGTTTGCATTGCACTTTTAAGGCAGTGAAGGCAGCTTACACTCAGGATACATGGTTCTCTTCCTATCTATCTAACAGATCCCTTAGTGTCTCTGTCTCTAGAGAACTGGGGTCCCACAAGGCTCAGTGTGATCGGATGGTCTTACTTCACAACCTGGTCTGTTGGAGGAAGAAGAATGAAGGGATGTTACACAGTTTATCTCCGTTGCTTCTCACCATCAGTAACCGAATATTATCAACCATTGGCTTATAAATGACAACTGCACAATACTTGTAGGAGAATTCAGCTACCACCACTGGGCTCCTTCACGGCATCTAGAACCGCTTACTTCTGGGTAGCTGCAGCGCCTCCTTGCTGTGGGCTGACTGCTACCTCCTGACCGCTTACTATGGATCAGGACTGCGGTGCAGCGGGCAGAGCGTGCAATAGAGATGTGGGGATCAACACAGGGAAGCGGGCAACATATTAGTGTATAAACTCTTATCTGTTGGCCACATGATACAACAGGTAATAGGCATCAGGCAGAATCTTCAAGCAGTGATGTTTATAGGCTCAAGGGGTCCTTACAAGGACCGTTACACACTAGTTGGAGGTACTAGTGATCATCCAGAAGTACAGATGGTATAATACAGTTAAAATACAAAATACAGCTCTTTTCTTGTTTCTAACACATGTTGACCCAGCCCCATTCCTCGCTGACGCCACAAAGTCTGAGATATTACATCAATTATTTAACATTAGCATCAATCTGCGATTTCTTAAATTACCTGCTGGCTGCATTACTCATGTATCTCATCAATTTTTTTTAACAAGATAAAGGTAAAGACCCCCTGCTGTGTATTGAGGCCAAAAAGTGTTGGTCACTCACAGATGAATAAAGCTTATTTAGCATGGGATTCCCTTTCTTCAGACAGTTGCAGAAACAACACGACATCAGTACATTTGCAATGATAAAGATTGTCACACTGCGCCACCAAGTGAAATAAATTTACATAATAAGTTATTTCTAAGTGATCCGGCCAGACTCATTTATCTGCTTTTCTCACTGTACACCTCTCCTTCTAATGTCTGAATTCTCTAATCTCGTCTTCAGTATCGTCTCAACACTGAAGACATCAAAATCTACCTCGATTTTCCTGCCCACACCCCTTCTGTAACCACCTGTCTCACTGCTGCCCCTACATGGATGTCCCAATTTACCTAAAACTCACTATGTCCAAAGCAGAACTTGTCGTCTTCCCTCCTCCCAGAGTCATCAGCTCCCCCAAATTCCCCACATTGTCAGCAACAGTATAATTTCCTCAAGCAACCAAAACTCCTATCCATTTTTTTATAATCTCTCACCTTGACTAATGCAAGTTTCCCTCATCTATCTGTACCCAATTCAATACATCCTCAGTACCATAGTATATTCCTCTCTCGTCACTCCACCTTTAGTGGAGTACACCCTCACACTTACCCTACTCCTACCTATACTACTCACACTGGTACACCCTCACACCTACCCTACTCCCACCTATACTACTCACGCTGGTACACCCTCACACCTACCCTACTACCACCTATACTACTCACACTGGTACACCCTCACACCTACCCTACTCCTACCTATACTACTCACACTGGTACACCCTCACACCTACTCTACTCCCACCTATACTACTCACACTGGTACACCCTCACACCTACCCTACTCCTACCTATACTACTCACACTGGTACACCCTCACACCTACCCTACTCCCTCCTATACTACTCACACTGATACACCCTCACACTTACCCTACTCTCACCTATACTACTCCCACTGGTACACCCTCACACCTACCCTACTCCTACCTATACTACTCACACTGGTACACCCTCACACTTACCATACTCCCACCTATACTACTCCCACTGGTACATCCTCACACCTCCCCTACTCTCACCTATACTACTCACACTGCTACACCCTCACACCTACCCTACTCCCACCTATACTACTCACTCTAGTACACCCTCACACCTACCCTACTCCCACCTATACTACTCACACTGGTACACCCTCACACCTACCCTACTCCCACCTATACTACTCACACTGGTACACACTCACACCTACCCTACTCCCACCTATACTACTCACACTGGTACATCCTCACACCTACCCTACTCCCTCCTATACTACTCACACTGTTACACCCTCACACCTACCCTACTCCCACCTATACTACTCCCACTGGTACACCCTCACACCTACCCTACTCCCACCTATACTACTCACACTGGTACACACTCACACCTACCCTACTCCCACCTATACTACTCACACTGGTACATCCTCACACCTACCCTACTCCCTCCTATACTACTCACACTGTTACACCCTCACACCTACCCTACTCCCACCTATACTGCTCACACTGGTACATCCTCACACCTACCCTACTCCCACCTATACTACTCACACTGGTACACCCTCACACCTACCCTACACCTACCTATACTACTCCCACTGGTACATCCTCACACCTCCCCTACTCTCACCTATACTACTCACACTGCTACACCCTCACACCTACCCTACTCCCATCTATACTACTCACACTGGTACACCCTCACACCTACCCTACTCCCACCTATACTACTCACACTGGTACACCCTCACACCAACCCTACTCCCACCTATACTACTCACACTGGTACACCCTCACACCTACCCTACTCCCACCTATACTACTCACACTGGTACACCCTCACACCTACCCTACTCCCTCCTATACTACTCACACTGTTACACCCTCACACCTACCCTACTCCCACCTATACTGCTCACACTGGTACATCCTCACACCTACCCTACTCCCACCTATACTACTCACACTGGTACACCCTAATACCTACCCTACTCCCCTCCTATACTACTCACACTGGTACACCCTCACACCTAGCCTACTCCCACCTATACTACTCACACTGGTACACCCTCACACCTACCCTACTCCCACCTATACTACTCACACTGGTACACCCTCACACCTACCCTACTCCCACCTATACTACTCACACTGGTACACCCTCACACCTACCCTACTCCCACCTACCCTACTCCCACCTATACTACTCACACTGGTACATCCTCACACTTACCCTACTCCCACTGGTACCTTTACTGCACCACTCGGAAAATTCCTTCATGTGTAAAAATTATCTGAAAACAAACCTCTTTCTTAGAGCCTAACTTACAGTCATCTATGCTACTCACAATGGTACACACTCACCCTACTCCCAGCTATACTACTCACACTGGTACACCCTCACACCTACCCTACTCCTACCTATACTACTAACACTGGTACACCCTCACACTTACCCTACTCCCACCTATACTACTCACACTGGTACACCCTCACACCTACCCTACCCCCACCTATACTACTCACACTGGTACATCCTCACTCCTCCCCTACTCTCACCTATACTACTCACACTGGTACATCCTCACACCTCCCCTACTCTCACCTATACTACTAACACTGGTACACCCTCACACCTACCCTACCCCCACCTATACTACTCACACTGGTACACCCTCACACCTACCCTACTCCCACCTATACTACTCACACTGGTACACCCTCACACCTACCCTACTCCTACCTATACTACTCCCACTACTACACCCTCACACCTACCCTACTCCCACCTATACCACTCACACAGGTACACCCTCACACCTACCCTACTCCCACCTGTACTACTCCCACTGGTACATCCTCACACCTACCCTACTCCCACCTGTACTACTCACACTGGTACACCCTCACACAGTTTCAACAGAGATTCACAAGAACAGATAAGTGGGTAACAAAACCACCTCATTAATACAAAATGTCATAATAACACATTCAAATAAATGTAATAATAGAAGAAGAAGGAAGAAAGAAAAAGACAGAGACGGGGATAGGTAAGGGGGGGGGGCAATGTTTCCTAGTACAGATTATGTAAATAAATAATTCAAGTCCTAGCAAGGAGAGTAGGTGAGAGAACTGGTTTGTTTAAATGATTAAATTTATCGGAGTCCTGGAATTCGAGCCATGGGCTCCAAATGGAGTAATATTCAGTAACTTTATCAGCAGATGAAAGTAAAAGCTCATCCATAACTCTATAAAACACCACTCCCGGATGGTTGGGGGGCTAGGAGATCTCCAATGGGTTGGAATCACTGCTTTCGCAGCCGAAATCAGATAACGTAAAATGTTTTTTTTAAACCTGGAAATTGGAACGTCGATCTTGTTGAGAAGCCAGAAGGCGGGACTATCAGGAACCACATCTCCTAATATTTCAGCAGAGACCTCCATGACCTTGGACCAGAAAGGTCTGAGTATCTCACAATCCCACCAGATATGCATCGTAGTGCCCCGGGCATTCTGGCATCTCCAACAGGAGTCAGAAACACCCTGGCAAAAGTTTGCTAGTTGGGCTGGGCACCTATACCATCTTGTTAGAACCTTGTAATTAGTTTCTATTATAGAGACACTAGCAGAACAAGCATGTGTGGTCTCAAAAAGGGCTAACCAGTCTGCTTCACGGACCTGTTCTCCCAGATCTTGCTGCCAAGCAGTGGTGAATTTGGGTAAGAAGCTAAAAAGGTTTTCTGTAAGTAGTTTGTAGATTTTGGAGAGCAGGTGGGTAAGACAGCCATCTGCTAGATACCATGTTTCAAACGCTGTGAGGGCTCTAGTTATATCATTACGAGGTAATCCCGAGGTCAGGAAGTGCTTGATCTGGAGGTATCTCCAAATCTCCAATCCCGGAAGCTCTCACTTGGACTGGATCTCAAGAAAGGAGGACACACCGGTGGAATTTATCAGCTGGCCGACACGTGTAATTCCAGCACGCACCCATGACTTAAAGGGGCCAGTTTGTACACCTGGGGGGAAAAGAGGATTATCAAATAAAGGGGTCAGTGGTGAAATAATAGAGGAGAGGTGTGGAAGGATCCGAAGTCTGGACCATACTAAAATGGTAGGACCAATTATGGGGTGTCTGATGATAGGTAGTTTGCTTAACCATGGAGTAAATAGAGGTGAGGAAGGAAGGTATGATCCTTCAATAACGATCCACTGCTTCTTACTATTAGCGTTTGACCACTCCAGGATCCTTCCCAGCATCACCGCATTATGGTATGAGGGGAAGTGTGGAAGCTGGAGTCCCCCTATGTGTTTACGTCGATATAAAATGTCATGTTTGAAACGGGGCCTCTTTCCCCTCCAAACAAAGTCTCTCAGCAATTTCTGTAGGTCATTAAACCATTTATTGGGTATGTGAATTGGAAGAGTCTGGAGGAGGTAAAGGATACGTGGGAGAATGTTCATTTTAATAATATTGATACGACCTATCCAGGAAAAGGCCTTGTTCTGCCACTCTCCCAGAACGAAGTTTAGCCATGAGAGGACTAAAGTTAAGGTCGAACAGTTGCGTCAGATCTTTAGAAATAAGTATACCCAGATATTTAATATGTGATGGGTGCCACTGGAATGCAAAAGCCTGCTGGAGCCCTTCAACCACACGAGGAGCTGAAGATAAGTTCAAAGCCACCGATTTTGAATAATTGATTTTGAAATTGGATAGAGAACCAAATTGTTTGAATTCTTTAACCAGATTGGGAATTGAAATGATTGGGTTGGTAACCACAGCTAGGAGATCATCTGCAAAAAGCGCTAATTTATATTCCACTTTACCCACTACCACTCCTGAAATGTCAGGGTTGGCTCTAATGGCCCTAGCCAGGGCTTCCATACAAAGTACAAAAATCAATGGTGAGAGTGGACACCTATCAAGACTGGATCCGAGAGAGACCCGTTAATTTTTATACGAGCCGTAGGGGTACGGTAGAGAGCTAAAATCCGATGAAGGGCAATTGGTCCTAGGCCCATATGGGATAACATGCAGCCGAGAAATGACCAGTCAATTCGGTCAAAAGCCTTTTCGGCATCCGTGGATAACAACATAGAGGGTGTATTAGAGCTCACTGCCGAATGGACCAGGTCGATAATCTTAGTTGTGTTATCTCTTGCTTCACGACCAGAAATGAATCCCACTTGGTCAGAGTGGACTATTCCCGGCAGGATGGGCTTCAAACGGTTAGCTATAAGTTTTGCGTATAGTTTAATGTCCACGTTAAGTAGGGAAATTGGCCGATAACTCGGGCACAGAGAGGGGTCCTTGTCATCTTTAGGTATTACTGTGGTGTGGGCTTCTAGGGATTGTGTGGAGAAAGGGGTGCTCTCTGAAACAGCATTGAAGGCTGGCACCATCAAGGGTAGTAGCTTATGTTTGAAAGTCTTGTAGTAAGATATTGAAAAACCATCGGGGCCTGGGCTTTTACCTGAAGGTGTAAATTTTATTGCTTCAGCCAGTTCATCATGGGTTCCCACCTATACTCTTAACTACTTTCCCTACTTTCCCACTCTCCTACCTTACTCCCACCTATACTACTCACACTGGTACACTATCGCAGGGGCAGGCTGTGCTGGGGTGGCATCTGCTCCCTAGGCCAGTCCCATAGTGCATTACCTTGGGCTGAGTCACTGGGCCACCTGCATTTTTTTGTCCGTTAAAATGTTCCTAATAGGCTGCTGAGTCCATCATCGCAAGTAAACAATCTGTATAAAATACAGCTCAACGCATTTCTCTCTGTTGCCAAAACTTTTTCAAAAGCAAACCTTAGCCAGGACAGTCTCAAGTTTTAGTCCCATATCTTAAGTGGAGACTGTCCTAAACTGTTAGAGAGAGTCCACCCTGCTCTGATTTCATAAATCTGTATTGATGGGAACTTGAGTTATTTGTTGTAGATATACCTCATAGCATTTTTTTATTCATTTGAGCAGTTATGTAATATTTTTCAATAACTCCTCTGTTTCTAGTTGGCCTTTATTGAAAATTCTCAAATGTCCACATATAAAAAGCCAACTATCCATTCACAAGTAACAACACTGAGCCTTGAGGCGATTATCACCTGCATATCCTGCCTCACAGTACTGGGATCATGAGCTCAATTCCAGACCATGGCCTTATCTGTGTGGAGTTTGTATGTTCTTCCCGTGTTTGCGTGGGTTTCCTCCGGGTGCTCCGGTTTCCTCCCACACTCCAAATACATACTGGTAGGTTAATTGGCTGCTATCAAAATTGACCCTAGTCTCTTTTTCTCTCTCTCTCTGTCTGTGTGTATGTATGTTAGGGAATTTAGACTGTAAGCTCTAATGAGGCAGGGACTGATGTGAATGAGTTATATGTACAGCAATACGGAATAAGTGGCGCTATATAAATAAATGGTGATGATGATGATGATGATGAGTCGAGTCTTGCCCCCAGTCTAAAATTTACCAGCCCTCCCCTGCTCGCACCTATACTACTCACATGGGTACACTCTGCCTACTTTCCCAATCTCCACGCTTAGCCACACTAATTCCACAGCGCTGTACAGAGAAATCACTCACATCAGTCCCTGACCCATTGGAGCTTACAGTCTAAATTCCCTAATATACATATACACACACACACACACACAGCCATGGTCGGGAATCAAATTCATGACTCCAGTGCTGTGAGGCAGAAGTGCTAACCACTGAGCCACCATGCTGCATTTTCAACTCTTGTCACAGCTCTGCCCTTTTTACATTATATTGCAAAATCTCTCATGAATTGGACCCTCTCTAATTTTTGCTTTTTCCTCACTGTTCAGTGCTGCGGAGCTCTGCGGCAGCCGACAAAACAATAATAATACTAATAATAATAAAATGTGTGATTTTATACAGCTATGTCTGAGGTAGACTTAGAAATAGTGCTCAATGTCAAGCAGCAGCTGCAAGGGCACACAAACTATTGGCATGCATAAAAAGGGGCATAGATGCAAGGGAAGACGGTGTAATTTTGCCACTGTATAAATCATTGGTAAGACCTCATCTTGAATATGCAGTACAGTTCTGGGCACCACTCTATAAAAAAGATAATTTGGAACTAGAAAGGGTTCAGAGAAGGGCGACAAAATTGATAAAGGGTATGGAGTCATTCAGTTATGAGGAAAGGTTAGCCAGTTTAGGCATGTTTACTTTAGAAAAGAGGCGTCTAAGGGGAGATATGATTACTATGTACAAATACATTAGGGGTCAATACAGAGAGCTTTCATGGGAACTTTTTACCCCAAGGACCATACACAGGACACGTGGTCATCCCCTAAGGTTAGAGGAGAGGAAATTTCACAACCAGCAAAGGAAGGGGTTCTTTACAGTAAGGGCAGTCAAGATATGGAATTCATTGCCAGGGAAGGTTGTGATGGCAGATTCAATAGATATGTTTAAGAAAGGGTTAGTCAAATTTTTAGCGGAAAGGTGTATCCAGGGATACGACCGTTAATTTAAAATAAAGGATAGTAGTGGATATAGGGTAAAAATTGGATTGCAATATTGAGTCTGGGGGGATTTTCAAAATTGAAACAGATGGGCGGTTGCTTACTCTGGATTAATTTCAAATATAAGTGCAGGATCGCAGGAGATCCAAAATAGGTTGAACTTGATGGACTGGTGTCTTTTTTCAACCTCATCAACTATGTTACTATGTTAGATCACTGTGTTTGATGTTACTGCAGGTGATTTGTAATATGTGGAAAATTTGCAGAATGTGCAGAATGTGCAGTAACAGGGCAACTGCCACAGGGTCACACAACATGCAAATATAGAAACAAAATGGAATTTGAGGTGATGCTTTGCTAGAACAATGTTTGCTGGGGAAATCCCACAGCCGTATTTCCTTTTCCTTCTCCCTCTGTGTTGTGAGTCTTACAACAACATTGGTGAGTCATCATTTTCTGTGCTATGTCCATTTCCCTGAGCTCAGCGACACTGGTGGGTCATCGTTACTTCTATCCTTCTCCCTCTGTGTTATGTCCATTTCCCTGAGCTCAGCGACACTGGTGGGTCATCGTTTCTTCTATCCTTCTCCCTCTGTGTTATGTCCATCTCCCTGAGCTCAGCGACACTGGTGGGTCATCGTTTCTTCTTTCCTTCTCCCTCTGTGTTATTTCCATCTCCCGGAGCTCAGCAACACTGGTGGGTCATCGTTTCTTCTATCCTTCTCCTTCTCTGTTATGTGCATCTTCCAGAGCTCAGCATCTCATGGTGGGTCATCGTTTCTTCTTTTCATCTGCCTCTGTGTTATGTGGGTCTCTGGGATCTCAGTAACTCTGGTGGGTCATTGTTTATTCTTTCCTTCTCCCTCAGTGTTATGTGCGTCTCCCTGAGCTCAGCAACACTGGTGGGTCATCATTTCTTCTTTCCTTCTCCCTCCGTTTTATGTCCACCTTCCTGAGCTCAGCAGCATGGTGGGTCTTTGTTTCTTCTTTCCTTCTGCTCTGTGCTATGTGTGTCTCCCTGAGCTCAGCAACACTGGTGGGTCATTGTTTCTTCTTTCCTTCTCCTTCTCTGTTATGTGCATCTTCCAGAGCTCAGCATCTCATGGTGGGTCATCGTTTCTTCTTTTCATCTGCCTCTGTGTTATGTGGGTCTCTGGGATCTCAGTAACTCTGGTGGGTCATTGTTTATTCTTTCCTTCTCCCTCAGTGTTATGTGGGTCTCCCAAAGCTCAGCAACACTGGTGGGTCAACGTTCCTTCTTTCCTTCTCCCTCTGTGTTGTGTGGGTCTCCAGGAGCTCAGCAATTCTGGTGGGTCATTGCCATCACTTCTTCTTTCCTTATCTCTCTGTGTTATGTGGGTCAAAAATATTCAAAATCAGAGAAATTAAAATGTTGGCTGGACAATGAGATTAATCTTCACATCTGATGCCACAGTTGTCTTTCGTAATGGAAATCCAACTGTCCAACCATTTATACTCATATTCTAGCAAACAGAAGTCTTAAGGAAGGGACTTTGGTCATGGTATAGAGTTCTTAAGGAGTATGCAGTATGGTTAATGGGAAGTAAAAGTTTGTAGAGTCAATACTGCAATATCAGGTATCTGGACAGTGGTTTAAGGTTCAGAGACAAAATTTAACTGGCCGAGCTCAAAGCAGCAGACACAGAGACACGCCAATCATCTTAGGAAATGCAGAAGGTCAAGTTCAAGTAACTCTATACATCAAAATATTATCAATCTAAAACTTAAACTTCAATAACAAATAAACAACATATCTGCTCCCTGTAGATTCAGGAGTGTTCGTAATAAATGGGGCTATCTAATGAATCCTAATTTTAGTGAAAATTTGAGATGTTGATTTTGTATAGAACTTTGTATATTGATGGATCAAAGATGATTTTAGCATGAAGGAAACAGGATTGGGTTCTTGTTTGTAGGTGGAGAAGGACATACATTATCTTTTGCTTGACCAATGTCAAAGAAATGTCCCTATTGTTTCCATATTGGGCATTGAGTAATGTTCTTCAGGGAACTGCAGTAAAGACCATAGAGATCAGAATAAAGTCATACATTGGGTAGTTCGGCAGCAATCTCCAAGAGGCTTTTACCTAGGAAAGAGGTCAAATCCAGAGTATCGAGAAGAATATTGGGAATAAACCGAGCTTAGGTGTAATTCTTTATGGTAGATATATCTGTAATGTGACGGCAGTTTGATGCAATTCTGATTGTGCTCTATGTCAGTGGTTCCCAAACTTTTGCAGTTTGCGGCACCCTTAGAGTTCTCCAAATTTTTTCAAGGCACCCCTCCAAAATATTTATTGAGCAGTCCTGTTTTAGAAGTAGTTGGGTCAAAAAATTGTAATAAGTATTTAGGTCAAGACAGAAATACTTATTTAGTTGTATGCAAAAATGCCCCCTCTGCATCCAGACACACTGCCCTCTCTCACACTGCCCCCTCTGCCCTCTGTCATGCTGTCCCCCCTCCTCTGCTCTGTCACGCTGTCCCCCCTCCTCTGCCCTCTCACACGCTGTCCCCCTCCACTGCCCCTCTTACGCTCTGTCCCCCTCCACTGCCCCTCTCACGCTCTCTGTACCCCTCCACTGCCCCTCTCACGCTGTGTCCCCCTCCACTGCACCTCTCACGCGCTCTGTCCCCCTCCACTGCCCCTCTCGCGCTCTCTGTCCCCCTCCACTGCCCCTCTCACGCTCTCTGTCCCCCATCCTCTGCTCTCTGTCCCCATCCTCTGCTCTCTGTCCCCATCCTCTGCTCTCTGTCCCCCTCCTCTGCCCTCTGTCCCCCTCCTCTGCCCTCTGTCCCCCTCCTCTGCTCTCTGTCCCCATCCTCTGCTCTCTGTCCCCATCCTCTGCTCTCAGTCACCCTCCTCTGCCTCACTGTCACCATCCTCTGCCCTCTATCCCCCTCCTCTGCCCTCTGTCCCCCTCCTCTGCTCTCTGTCCCCTCCTCTGCCCTCTGTCCCCCTCCTCTGCCATCTGTCCTCCTCCTCTGCCCCGCTGTCCCCATCCTCTGCCCTCTGTCCCCCTCCTCTGCTCTCTGTCCCCCTCCTCTGCCCCGCTGTGCCCATCCTCTGCCCTCTGTCCCCCTCCTCTGCCCTCTATCCCCCTCCTCTGCCCCGCTGTCACCATCCTCTGGCCCGCTGTCACCATCCTCTGCCCTCTATCCCCATCTTCTGCCCTCTGTCCCCCTCCTCTGCCCTTTATCCCCATCCTCTGCCCTCTGTCCCCATCCTCTGCTCTCTGTCGCCCTCCTCTGCCATCTGTCCCCCTCCTCTGCCCAGCTGTCCCCATCCTCTGCCCTCTGTCCCCCTCCTCTGCCCTCTATCCCCCTCCTCTGCCCCGCTGTCACCATCCTCTGGCCCGCTGTCACCATCCTCTGCCCTCTATCCCCATCTTCTGCCCTCTGTCCTCCTCCTCTGCCCTCTATCCCCATCCTCTGCCCTCTGTCCCCATCCTCTGCTCTCTGTCCCCATCCTCTGCTCTCTGTCCCCCTCCTCTGCCATCTGTCCCCCTCCTCTGCCCAGCTGTCCCCATTCTCTGCTCTCTGTCCCCCTCCTCTGCCCTCTATCCCCATCCTCTGCCCTCTGTCACCATCCTCTGCTCTCTGTCCCCCTCCTCTGCCCAGCTGTCCCCATTCTCTGCTCTTTGTCCCCCTCCTCTGCCCTCTGTCCTCATCCTCTGCCCTCTGTCCCCCTCCTCTGCCCCGCTGTCCCCATCCTCTGCTCTCTGTCCCCCTCCTCTGCCCCGCTGTCCCCATCCTCTGCTCTCTGTCCCCCTCCTCTGCCCCGCTGTCACTACCCTCTGCTCTCTGTCCCCCTCCTCTGCTCTCTGTCCCCCTCCTCTGCTCTCTGTCCCCCTCCTCTGCCATCTGTCCCCCTCCTCTGCCCAGCTGTCCCCATTCTCTGCTCTCTGTCCCCCTCCTCTGCCCTCTATCCCCATCCTCTGCTCTCTGTCCCCATCCTCTGCTCTCTGTCCCCTCCTCTGCCCTCTGTCCCCCTCCTCTGCCATCTGTCCTCCTCCTCTGCCCCGATGTCCCCATCCTCTGCCCTCTGTCCCCCTCCTCTGCTATCTGTCCCCCTCCTCTGCCCCGCTGTCCCCATCCTCTGCCCTCTGTCTCCCTCCTCTGCCCTCTTTCCCCCTCCTCTGCCCTCTGTCCCCATCCTCTGCCCTCTATCCTCATCCTCTGCCCTCTGTCCCCATCCTCTGCCCTCTGTCCCCCTCCTCTGCCCTCTATCCCCATCCTCTGCACTCTGTCCCCCTCCTCTGCCATCTGCCCTCCTCCATTGCCCTCTGTCCCCCTCCTCTGCCCTCTGTCCCCCTCCTCTGCCCTCTGTCCCCCTCCTCTGCCCTCTGTCCCCCTCCTCTGCCCTCTGTCCCCCATCCTCTGCTCTCTGTCCCCATCCTCTGCTCTCTGTCCCCATCCTCTGCCCCGCTGTCACCATCCTCTGCTCTCTGTCCCCTCCTCTGCCCCGCTGTCACCATCCTCTGCTCTCTGTCCCCCTCCTCTGCTCTCTGTCCCCCTCCTCTGCTCTCTGTCCCCCTCCTCCATTGCCCTCTGTCCCCCTCCTCTGCCCTCTGTCCCCCTCCTCTGCCCTCTGTCCCCCTCCTCTGCCCTCTGTCCCCCATCCTCTGCTCTCTGTCCCCATACTCTGCTCTCTGTCCCCATCCTCTGCCCCGCTGTCACCATCCTCTGCTCTCTGTCCCCCTCCTCTGCCCCGCTGTCACCATCCTCTGGCCCGCTGTCACCATCCTCTGCCCTCTATCCCCATCTTCTGCTCTCTGTCCCCCTCCTCTGCCATCTGTCCCCCTCCTCTGCTCTCTGTCCCCCTCCTCTGCCCCGCTGTCACCATCCTCTGCTCTCTGTCCCCTCCTCTGCCCCGCTGTCACCATCCTCTGCTCTCTGTCCCCATCCTCTGCTCTCTGTCCCCATCCTCTGCTCTCTGTCACCATCCTCTGCTCTCTGTCACCATCCTCTGCTCTCTGTCCCCATCCTCTGCTCTCTGTCCCCCTCCTCTGCTCTGTCACCATCCTCTGCTCTCTGTCCCCCTCCTCTGCTCTCTGTCCCCTCCTCTGCCCCGCTGTCACCATCCTCTGCTCTCTGTCCCCATCCTCTGCTCTCTGTCCCCATCCTCTGCCCTCTGTCCCCATCCTCTGCTCTCTGTCCCCATCCTCTGCCCCGCTGTCCCCCTCCTCTGCTCTCTGTCCCCCTCCTCTGCTCTCTGTCCCCCTCCTCCATTGCCCTCTGTCCCCCTCCTCTGCCCTCTGTCCCCCTCCTCTGCCCTCTGTCCCCCTCCTCTGCCCTCTGTCCCCCATCCTCTGCTCTCTGTCCCCATACTCTGTTCTCTGTCCCCATCCTCTGCCCCGCTGTCACCATCCTCTGGCCCGCTGTCACCATCCTCTGCCCTCTATCCCCATCTTCTGCCCTCTGTCCCCCTCCTCTGCCCTCTGTCCACATCCTCTGCTCTCTGTCCCCCTCCTCTGCCATCTGTCCCCCTCCACTGCCCTCTGTCCCCCTCCTCTGCTCTCTGTCCCCCTCCTCTGCCCCGCTGTCACCATCCTCTGCTCTCTGTCCCCTCCTCTGCCCCGCTGTCACCATCCTCTGCTCTCTGTCCCCATCCTCTGCTCTCTGTCCCCATCCTCTGCTCTCTGTCCCCCTCCTCTGCTCTGTCACCATCCTCTGCTCTCTGTCCCCCTCCTCTGCTCTGTCACCATCCTCTGCTCTCTGTCCCCCTCCTCTGCCCTCTGTCCCCCTCCTCTGCTCTGTCACCATCCTCTGCTCTCTGTCCCCCTCCTCTGCCCTCTGTCCCCCATCCTCTGCTCTCTGTCCCCCTCCTCTGCCCTCTGTCCCCCATCCTCTGCTCTCTGTCCCCTCCTCTGCCCCGCTGTCACCATCCTCTGCTCTCTGTCCCCATCCTCTGCTCTCTGTCCCCATCCTCTGCTCTCTGTCCCCCTCTTCTGCTCTCTGTCCCCTCCTCTGCCCTCTGTCCCCATCCTCTGCTCTCTGTCACCATCCTCTGCTCTCTGTCACCATCCTCTGCTCTCTGTCACCATCCTCTGCTCTCTGTCCCCCTCCTCTGCTCTGTCACCATCCTCTGCTCTCTGTCCCCCTCCTCTGCTCTGTCACCATCCTCTGCTCTCTGTCCCCATCCTCTGCTCTCTGTCCCCATCCTCTGCTCTCTGTCACCATCCTCTGCTCTCTGTCCCCCTCCTCTGCTCTGTCACCATCCTCTGCTCTCTGTCCCCATCCTCTGCTCTCTGTCACCATCCTCTGCCCTCTGTCCCCATCCTCTGCTCTCTGTCACCATCCTCTGCTCTCTGTCCCCATCCTCTGCTCTCTGTCCCCATCCTCTGCCCTCTGTCCCCATCCTCTGCTCTCTGTCACCATCCTCTGCTCTCTGTCCCCCTCCTCTGCTCTGTCACCATCCTCTGCTCTCTGTCCCCATCCTCTGCTCTCTGTCCCCATCCTCTGCTCTCTGTCACCATCCTCTGCTCTCTGTCCCCCTCCTCTGCTCTCTGTCCCCATCCTCTGCTCTCTGTCACCATCCTCTGCTCTCTGTCACCATCCTCTGCTCTCTGTCCCCCTCCTCTGCTCTGTCACCATCCTCTGCTCTCTGTCCCCATCCTCTGCTCTCTGTCCCCATCCTCTGCTCTCTGTCACCATCCTCTGCTCTCTGTCACCATCCTCTGCTCTCTGTCCCCATCCTCTGCCCCTCTGTCCCCCTCCTCTGCTCTCTGTCCCCCTCCTCTGCTCTCTGTCCCCCTCCTCTGCTCTCTGTCCCCATCCTCTGCTCTCTGTCACCATCCTCTGCTCTCTGTCCCCCTCCTCTGCCCCACTGTCACCATCCTCTGCTCTCTGTCCCCATCCTCTGCTCTCTGTCCCCCTCCTCTGCCCTCTGTCCCCCTCCTCTGCTCTCTGTCCCCATCCTCTGCTCTCTGTCCCCCTCCTCTGCCCCGCTGTCACCATCCTCTGCCCTCTGTCCCCCTCCTCTGCTCTCTGTCACCATCCTCTGCTCTGTCACCATCCTCTGCTCTCTGTCCCCCTCCTCTGCCCTCTGTCCCCCTCTTCTGCCCTCTGTCCCCCATCCTCTGCTCTCTGTCCCCATCCTCTGCTCTCTGTCCCCCTCCTCTGCCCTCTGTCCCCATCCTCTGCTCTCTGTCACCATCCTCTGCTCTGTCACCATCCTCTGCTCTCTGTCCCCCTCCTCTGCCCTCTGTCCCCCTCTTCTGCTCTGTCACCATCCTCTGCTATCTGTCCCCATCCTCTGCTCTCTGTCCCCCTCCTCTGCTCTGTCACCATCCTCTGCTCTCTGTCCCCATCCTCTGCCCCGCGCCAGGCGCCAGCCATAAAAAAAAACAACAACACAGAAACTTACCAATCCGTCGGGCGCCGGGACCCAGCAGCCTCCTCTCTCCCACAGCTTGTTACTGATGTCGATATTCAGTGACAGCTGCGGGAGAGAGGAGGCTGCTGGGTCCCGGCGCCTGACAGATTGGTAAGTTTCTGTGTTGTTGTTTTTTATGGCTGGCCCGCGGCACCCCAGTGACAGCGCCGCGGCACCCCTGGGAGCCGCGGCGCACAGTTTGGGAACCGCCGCTCTATATGGTTTTCCTTTAATTAAAATGGACCTATGATTGACATACATTGGAGGCAGACATTTTGTAAGTAGAACCAATCAGCTCACTAGGCGCCACCGACATCAGGCCACAGTATAATAAATACACATTTTAGCGACTGTAATGTCAGGTATGAACAGCACATTATATGTAGAACACGTTAATGTCCGTGGCCTAATTAACATGCTCGGAAGTTTGCTGTGATTAAGTTGTCAGAGCACCCATGAGCTGTCCTAGATGCACTGATACAATGTTATTTCATCCACTCCAGTGAGTGGAGCTCCAGTTAGTGCAGGTAATAGCGTTGTGTACAGTACACCTGAAGCACCGGCTGCCTAGGAGTAGTGCACAGCTCCCCAGTTACTCTGGTTTTCTCACTACCAATTATCTCTTACCAGACTGGAGAGATGTCCGTGGTTTTATTAATGGAGGATACCGTACTATAGAGAACAAGGACGGGGATTTGTCTTCTTTGGTGAGTAATTCCTGCAGTGTGATATATCTTTATGTATATTATTTATATTCCACTGCGCTATACTGCAGGGAGATAAAACACTGTTATACTATAGCGGGTGGGTGGTGTAGACCATCTGCACTTGGTTTTGAGAGTGTCTTTGTTGCTGCCTTAGAAGAGTTTAATTTGTGGTGCAGGAGATGTTCCTGTGCCATGGAAGCCCCTCCAAATTGTTATACTATAGGAATGTAACATAAGACAAATGCAATGAAGGCCTTCTTCACATGAACTTAGCATCTAATAGGAGAAAAGAGATACAAGATTACGTGCAATCACCAACCAGCCACATATCAAAAGTCACATGTTTCGGAGTATTGAGTGAGGGTTAAATTTTCCCTGGGATCCTCTTTCAGCACATACACCCACAGGTGATCCACATGGGTGTAATTGGTTGGTTTTGCTGTTATTTGTTTGTAGTGCTTGGGTGGAGGATAAAGACACTGTTTGTATTTGTGGGCGGGGGCACTGATGCCTGTTAGTGGCCGGCTAGTAGTCAGGGAACTATTGTTTAGCCAGATGTAGGAGGTGGGAGATTTTGTGATACTCTTGCTGGATATGACTGCTGTACCAACGCTGAAACTGTTTAGCCATCCTGACAACTGCTAATAAACAGTGAAATGGTTCAGCCAAGCTGTGTGAAATTCCAGTGACTGCAGTACTTTATCACAGTACATGCATGTATACCTATAGGCCTGTTATGTGTTCTCATGGGGAATTAAAGTCAATTTCTCCACAATACATATTAGGAAAAGATGTGTAACGGCCCCCTGACCACTGCCTGAGGCCGTGGTAGCTTTAATCCGCCACTGCTGGCTGGGCACAGAGGACTATACAGAGAGGAGGAGATGTGTAACAGAGGAGCTTGGGAAGGTGATAATACTCCATGACGAGGGATCCCATAAAACAATGAAAGTTAGGGTACTGTGTGTAAGGTCGAGGGAGATTAAATTCACAGTCAGAATCTAGAAGATTATCTGATGCATAGAGGCCCAGCGGACTCTCAGAGCCCTGTCATTACAGCAAGGAATGGAGTGGTCAGTGGGTAAGAGCGCTGACTGAATAATACTGACACTCAGAGACTCTGTAAACTGTGATCTTCTCTAGACATGAAACTGAAAGGGTTTTGTCCGTATATCTACATTAAAGATAAGAGAAATTGCTATGGTTTACTTTGTGGTATTTGGTTAATAAATGAATTTTACTTTTTTAATTACCAAATCAAACAAAAGAGTAATTTAGTGAAAGAGTAAAATACAATAAAAGGATGTAAAAAAAATAATCACCAAACATATATGTAGAAGTTCCCATACCTTGAGATGTTTTACATTATATTTACATATGTTAAGTAGCTGGAGTGCATGCTATTGCTCACTGGTATCAGCCAACTTATTCAAAGCTGGTTGCAATGCCATCATTTAGGTTATAAAATATGATGTTAATGACCTGACTGGGTAAAACAGATATTCGTGCAAATTGTTCTGCACCTCTGTAATGGGGTCTGATCTCCTGTGGACCCTCCATCTGTTAGCTGTAATGGTGGGCAGAGTTACATATTATGCCGGTGCTGGGTATAGTGTAGTAATAATGTCAATGGAATGTCATACCGGGCAGATGTTACTGGAAGATCGACATCAAGACCAATAGGCATCAAACACTCCATGTTGTCATGTGTCATGTGCCATGTGTCATATACCATGTGTCATGTGTCATGTGCCATGTATCATGTTGTCACATGTCATGTGTCATGTGTCATGTGTCATGTGCTATGTATCATGTGCCATGTATCATGTTGTCATGTTGTCATGTGTCATGTGTTATGTATCATGTTGTCATGTGTCATGTGTCATGTGTCATGTGTTATGTTGTCATGTTGTCATGTGTCATGTGTCATGTATCATGTTGTCATGTTGTCATGTGTCATGTGCTATGTATCATGTTGTCATGTGTCATGTGTCATGTGTTATGTTGTCATGTTGTCATGTAGTCATGATGGTGTTGGAGATATAATGGTCTGTTATTTGCAGGGAGCAGAATTTACCGTCTCTCATGAAGACTTTGTGAAGAGCGTTCTCCCATCAGTATCAGAGACAGACACCGTTCTCTTCCTGTTTACCCTGGATGGTGAGTACCCCAGTTATCCTTAGCGAAGCAGCCAAGAGGTACAGAGGGTGATGCAATAGTAGAAGGAGCACACGAGGAAAGAGGGCCCTGCTCCTGAGAGCTTACATCCTAAAGAAAAGGGGGAGACACAAATAGGGTGGTAATAACTGGGGAGTTATGAGGAGGACTGATAGACTTGAATAAAGAAATGAGTCTTAAAGGCACGCTTGAAGCCTTTGAGAGTAGATGATAACCTGATGGAAGGTGGAAGATCGTTCCACAGCAGGGGAGCAGCCCGGGCAAAGTCCTGAAGACGAGAGTGAGAGGAGGTGAAGTAGTGAGGCGGCTGTCAGAGGCAGAGCGGAGGGGGCGGGTGGGAGTGTAGGTAGAGATGAGATTGGAGATGTAGGGAGGGGAAGATTGACTAAGAGCTTTAAAGGTGAGGGATCAGAGGGATCAGACATTTACTCATTCCATAATGTAATGTTATACCATAGGGATCAGGTCTGTATTCATCTCATGATGTTAACTTTGGCTATAATGTTCAGCTTGATGTCTCCTCTCTATTCTTAGATGAACTTGGTGAGGTGGAGAAGTTGGTGGAACTAGTGAAAGAGAAGACTTCTAACATCCATGCTATATCCCACGCAACAGCGGGACAATACCTGCCGGTGAGACAGTCTCTTTCCCTTTAATTACCATTTGTTGATGAACTTGGCACTCTGGTCAGAGGAACAGAGGGAAACTTGGTTGGGTTGGGTTAGGCTCATTGGTTCTTAAATTCTATGTTTTAAAGGCTAAGAATAAGGACAGATGTTCCCCATGGTAATGTTTACAATGACTATTGGTTGAACGGTGATCTTCTTCTGTCTGTGCATAGTTGAGTCACTGCTTATAATCTGGGATCAAGTGTTAACTCAAACTACCTGACTGCCGAGATGGGCAGTATGTAACAAAGTCCCAGGGGGTGATATACCGCTATCTACGTCTCCTGTCCGCTATAATATTCCATTTACCAGGATGCTCTCTGTTTATGAACATTGTTTAAACCCAGTGTACTTACATTTAGAACTCTGCCAAAAAGATCATCCCAAACATCATTGGCATCACGTGGCCGATCCTGTTCCTGGAGTACGAGGGAGCGTTCATCCAGGTATAATTCCGTCTCTTATTCAGTCCACCTGTCTGAACTTGTGATATCATTACATTATAATAGCAGTGATGACGATGGCGGGATTTAGTCCGTGTCCCTGTTCATTAGTATGTAGATTTGTCGTTCTTTGTGGCTTGAGAGTGAATTCTTATTCATATTATTACTTTTTCTTCCTCATTTTCTCCGAACTCCTAGAGAGATAAAAAGCTAATTTCTGATTGGTTGATATGGTTCTGTGGGAATACAATGTTTGTGAATGAGCCCCACAGGGCAGCGCTCTCAAGTGATAAGTTATGGGGAGCCAGTAACAGGCAATAAATTTAAAATGACTTTCTTCAATGCTAAAGTCTCAGTTAATTGTATTTACTACATTGGTAGATCTAATAATGCTCAAAAATTAGAATATTTACCGGATGCTCACAATTCATGTACAGTGTATATGGTAGTTTGGATAAGTACTGAAAAGGACCTAGTTACCATCTCACCCAGAAAGGTGCCCAACCACACACCTGGTATGTATTAGGTGTATCAGAGTTGTCTTCCGTGAACTGTGGTAATACATAATACATACCTGAGATTTTCTGGATTCCTTATACCAGAAACACAGTGACAGTCACACCTCGTTCTCTAGCATTTCCTGGATACATCATAATCAGTTGTAAGTAGATATATTTGAACGACCAACATAACATTTCTCTCGGTGGTTCAACAAAAAGATAGAAACAAAACAAAATTTCTCAAGAAATATGATTGTTTGAATCCTGTTTGATCCACCATTGATGAATTTGACGTAACCTCAGACTTTAAACTTTTAACACAGTAGTGTCCAAATGAAAACAATGTAAATATATTAAATTATTTATAAATCGTATTTAAATAGTGTTTAAAAATAAAAAATATTTTAAGCACTAATTTTAACACGAAACTTAAACTCAAACAGCAAACATATGAATGTGAATGGTGAAACGCGATTGACAAATTCAAACTTAAAAAAGTGAATGTGAACTGCAAACTTCGAGCCTCAAATTAGAAGCCGGGTCGTTTGGTAATTGTATTGTTCCTTGCCATCAAACTGGTGAAGTTTATTCTAATATCGAACTAATTACTAGTAACCACAAACATGTTTATAGAGCCAAATGGCAGAAGTTTGGAACAATCTCAAACAGGTGGTAGATTTAAGTGATTCAGGGTTACATTTACTAAACTTTCATATGCTATGGGCAACACCTCCATTTTTCCTATTCAGAAGCTTTAGTAACTCTACCCCTCAGAGTCTTTTCTTCAAGAGTAGGAATTCTGTAGGAAAGAGCAGAGCAGCTAGATTACGTTTAAGAGCGATTAGCAGTCTTCGGAGGTAGGTCTTAGATGGTAAGTGCTGTTAGCAGCAGGGGTAACAATACTTTTCAGATGACTTGGCCAGAAAGTATATGAAGGACAAATTGAATTCTACATCTAAACTCTAGTTCAGCCAGCCTAGATGTGATAGCATAGCACAATGGTGGACTTTGTGGGAATGGGGTATTTTTAGAGCAGTTGGGTTACTTATGGCACAGATGGCAGTTTTGGAGGTTGGTGGTGGACTGGAAGGTTATTGAATATGTGTCATTTATTATGAAACATTATCACAGTGAGAGCTACAATATGACACTCATATAAAACACTTTCAGTGCAGTTAAATTACCAGACTCTGCTTCATCTAGCGATGACAGGAAGATTCTCAGGACCACATTAAGAATGCCCCAGTACATGGGAGGTTCCTGCTCTCATTAATACTCATGAACATTCATAGCTGTCCAGAATATGGCTGACTTCATGTTCACATATAAAGAGCGGTATATAGAAGAAACCATAGCGTATTTGTATAGTGATATCTGTTTTATTGTGCAGCTGTCAGTAGATGACAGCTCCACCTTAAGCTGTGATGGTTCTCGTAGTGGTGGTTTCAAGCAGTGGTGTCTGTGTTACAGAAAATCCCATTCCACACGTATTTAATAAGTATTTACCTCCTGATAGAAATTCCAGAGGGAACTGAGCAGCAAATGGATACTGAACACGGTGACCAGCGGATCCTATGCTCTCAAGGGGAAGATTTACCGCAATTTTATGGTGGATTTCAGAATAAACAATTCCAAGCACTTCCACAGAGCGTTATCTGTGCTGCAGGTGAGGTCCCAGAGCGATGGACATTGCAGATATGTGTATATCTCTCATGCCAGTAACACATATGTACTCACTTTACAGCGTCTGACAGGGCACTCCCTGGCCCGCTGCACAGAGGTTCTGCTGCAGTCCATTTATGGGGAACAGATCTTGACGGACCTGATAAAGAATGCAGAAATTTCAAAGCATGTGCAAGTAGCTTCATCTAAGGACAAGGTAATCACACTTATATCTACAAAACAAAATCTTGGTTTTGTATGTTGTGCAGTAGGAGTGTGAGTGGGCTCACTCCACATTCAGCAAGGAATGGACTGGACACCCACAAACTGTGACCTGACTCCACCAACTCTCTCCTACAACTGTCATCTGAAACCTCCACTTCAACTCTATTCTACAGTATTCACCTTACACCCCATCATTCACCTGATTCAAATGACATTCAGCTTGCACATAATTTTTATAACTGACTCCTCCAACTGTCTCTTGACTCCTCCAACTGTCACCTAATACCTTAATCTGTCTCCTGACTCCTCCAACTGTCTCTTGACTCCTCCAGCTGTCACCTAATACCTTAATCTGTCTCCTGACTCCACCAACTGTTTTCCCATCAGTTACCTGACACCTCCAACTATAGGTTAGGGCATAGTTGCCTATTCTTGCAAAATGTTAGCAACACCTCTGAAGTAGAGCAAGACAACCTGGACTCCCGAGAGAGTAGACAATTCTATTGGATAGTGCCGAACTGTCACAAAGTTGGTGGGAACATGATGCAAATCATGTAATTAGGTCGCACTCACCTCAGTGCACACCAAGGGGTAGTGAGCAGCTTTCCCAGACCCTTGACATTTAGTGTTTGCTGCGGTGGTGTCTTGAAGATCTGGTTGCATCAGCCACTAAATGACAAAAATCGCATCATCAAGCCCATCACCTATCTTCTAACTTCCTCTCTGCTTCTCCCAGAAGTCAGGTCAAAAAAGTTTATGTTAGTTGTGAGTCTAATTTGCGAGGTAGTAGCACTGCTGAGAATTTGTGCATCACAGGAGAAGGAGAAGTCTTAAACATAAGCGTGGGAGGTGGTGATAAGGGGGAGTGATAGGAGTAGGTCATTGGAAGACTGCAGACCACTAAAAGAGATGTACACAGCGATCAATGAAAAGATGTAGGAGGGTTTTGTAGGTGAAAACCAGAACAGTCAGTGAAGTAACTGTCTGAGGTTCCCCAAGGCAAGTGCCCTCATATTTCGGAGTCATGGAACCAGCTTACACGCCTGCACAAAGCATAAGTTCTGTCACACAAACCCTGGCAATATTCTTAAACACAGCAGGTGCAACCAGGGGATACAGCCGGAAAATTTTAACACTGATACAAACACACTCAATGTTATCACAGGTGATTGTGCGTTCACAGTTTATATGAAATTTAAATATCCAACAAAAGGTGACGCGCTTCGCAAGTATATGGCAGTGTTAACCTTATGTCTTCCCGACAGGTTCTACCTGTGGCCATTGTGAGTTTGCTGCGTAACTGCGCAGTGCAGGAATCCAGGACTCGATTAGATTCCTCAGCCAACATCCGAGTAGCCATCGAATCATCTCTCAATGTGCCCGGAAGGAAGAGGGGGGCTGAAAGCACAGAGCCAGCAGGACGCAGCCGATAGGGGTCCAGGAATCCACGTCCTGATCATTTCAGGGGCTTTATTCTTTATATCAGCCATGAAAGTTTTGTACAAAGTCGCCTGATATTAAGTCACTGAGATAGCAATTAAAGGTACTAAATAAGTTGTTTAGGAAAAAATACATTTCCTTGTGTAAATGAAACTTAGTTTGTGTTTTGAAGACAATCTCATTTAAGTCTGGACACGCACCGTAATTCGTTTTGGTTTTGCACTATTGCACTAAGAGGGTCCATTTATCGCACTCTCAGGAGACACAAACTAGATCTGCGCCTTGTCTTGCAGAGAGGTGGGGAAATCGGAAAAGACGCAGAGTGAAAAAGTGAAAATGTCACATCCAAGTCACCCTCCTACCACTTTATTACCACCCGTCTAATAAATAAAGCTTGTGTTTTTTTAACCTAAAACGGTGCTTTAGTCTAAGTGATAACCGACATGAACCATGAGAGGAGAGGTCGGGACGGTGTGCATCACTGGGCCTCATTCATCAAGGACGCATACTGAGCGCAACCTGCGTTTATATCGGAGCGCACATAGTTTGGGTCCGCGCATCTCTGAATACAGCAAGGAGCAGATTTGAAGATACGTATGATGTATACAAGGGTAGGTCTCTGCTCTACTACACCAGACGTTGCGGGATACGTCCAATCCCTCTGTGGTGGATAAATTCTCAAAAGATGGCACAGAAAAAAATATAAATTTAATTAATGTCACCTGTTAAAAATTAAGGAATTAATGAGAAGACATTAAAAATAACAAAAATAAAACATTTTGTTTTTTATTAAAATGTCTAGCGGTTGATAACAACTATAAACTATAAATCCTAAATCTTAAGCTTAACACTTATCATATGTAATAAAGACACCACACGACTTGTTTATTTAAACAACCACACACCAATATGGAGGAAGAACACTGTACAGAGCGTCGGCCAATGCCCAATACCAATCCGGATGTCCCATCAAGGGACATCAGTACTTATCCACCATCTTGCCTGAGCAAACCCTTGTAATTTATCCTTAAAATAGGACAATACTCCCAGGCATTCCGGAACCCGAACCCTTCCGGGCTAATTGTAACGCACCAAAATCCAACCCCCAGGGATGGTACTTTCACCGAACCTAAGCTGATTTTTCTAAGGGAACGGGTTTCAAATGCCTCACTATGATCAATGTGCGCTCCGCCAACCAAGCTACCAACTGTACAGTGTTCTCTTGCCACACTAAAGGTTGCACCAGCTGCAGTACCAAGCTCGTGCACCACTGGCTACTCATACCTCCGAGGCTGCACCAGCACCCGTACCATATAACATAGCTCGTGCACCACTGGCTCCTACCTCTGGGGCTGCACCAGCACCTGTACCATATAACATAGCTCGTGCACCACTGGCTACTCCTACCTCTGGGGCTGCACCAGCACCCGTACCATATAACATAGCTCGTGCACCACTGGCTACTCATACCTCTGGGGCTGCACCAGCACCCGTACCATATAACATAGCTCGTGCACCACTGGCTACTCATACCTCCGAGGCTGCACCAGCACCCGTACCATATAACATAGCTCGTGCACCACTGGCTCCTACCTCTGGGGCTGCACCAGCACCTGTACCATATAACATAGCTCGTGCACCACTGGCTACTCCTACCTCTGGGGCTGCACCAGCACCCGTACCATATAACATAGCTCGTGCACCACTGGCTACTCCTACCTCTGGGGCTGCACCAGCACCCGTACCATATAACATAGCTCGTGCACCACTGGCTACTCATACCTCTGGGGCTGCACCAGCACCTGTACCATATAACATAGCTCGTGCACCACTGGCTCCTACCTCCAGGGCTGCACCAGCACCCGTACCATATAACATAGCTCGTGCACCACTGGCTACTCCTACCTCCGAGGCTGCACCAGCACCCGTACCATATAACATAGCTCGTGCACCACTGGCTACTCATACCTCTGGGGCTGCACCAGCACCCGTACCATATAACATAGCTCGTGCACCACTGGCTACTCATACCTCTGGGGCTGCACCAGCACCTGTACCATATAACATAGCTCGTGCACCACTGGCTCCCACCTCTGGGGCTGCACCAGCACCTGTACCATATAACATAGCTCGTACACCATTGGCTCCTACCTCCGAGGCTGCACCAGCACCCGTACCAGATAACATAGCTCGTGCACCACTGGCTCCTACCTCTGGGGCTGCACTAGCACCTGTACCATATAACATAGCTCGTACACCACTGGCTCCCACCTCTGGGGCTGCACCAGCACCTGTACCATATAACATAGCTCGTACACCATTGGCTCCTACCTCCGAGGCTGCACCAGCACCCGTACCAGATAACATAGCTCGTGCACCACGGGCTCCTACCTCCAGGGCTGCACCAGCACCCGTACCAGATAACATAGCTCGTACACCACTGGCTCCTACCTCCAGGGCTGCACCAGCATCTGTACCATATAACATAGCTCGTACACCACTGGCTCCTACCTCCAGGGATGCACCAGCACCCGTACCAGATAACATAGCTCGTACACCACTGGCTCCTACCTCCAGGGATGCACCAGCACCCGTACCAGATAACATAGCTCGTACACCACTGGCTCCTACCTCCAGGGCTGGACCAGCATCTGTACCATATAACATAGCTCGTACACCACTGGCTCCTACCTCCAGGGATGCACCAGCACCCGTACCAGATAACATAGCTCGTACACCACTGGCTCCTACCTCCAGGGATGCACCAGCACCCGTACCAGATAACATAGCTCGTACACCACTGGCTCCTACCTCCAGGGATGCACCAGCATCTGTACCAGATAACATAGCTCGTGCACCACTGGCTCCTACCTCCAGGGATGCACCAGCATCTGTACCAGATAACATAGCTCGTGCACCACTGGCTCCTACCTCCAGGGATGCACCAGCATCTGTACCAGATAACATAGCTCGTGCACCACTGGCTCCTACCTCCAGGGATGCACCAGCATCTGTACCAGATAACATAGCTCGTGCACCACTGGCTCCT
Source organism: Mixophyes fleayi (assembly GCF_038048845.1). Taxonomy (NCBI): domain Eukaryota; kingdom Metazoa; phylum Chordata; class Amphibia; order Anura; family Limnodynastidae; genus Mixophyes; species Mixophyes fleayi. The sequence goes on along the minus strand of NC_134404.1, from coordinate 2,068,130 downwards.
ACCTCCAGGAATGCACCAGCATCTGTACCAGATAACATAGCTCGTGCACCACTGGCTCCTACCTCCAGGGATGCACCAGCATCTGTACCAGATAACATAGCTCGTGCACCACTGGCTCCTACCTCCAGGGCTGCACCAGCACCCGTACCATATAACACAGCTTGTGCACCACTGGCTTCTACCTCCAGGGCTGCACCAGCACCCGTACCAGATAACATAGCTCATGCACCACTGGCTCCTACCTCAGAGGCTGCACCAGCACCTGTACCATATAACATAGCTCGTGCACCACGGGCTCCTCATACCTCCGGGGCTGCACCATATAACATAGCTCGCACACCACTGGCTCCTACCTCCAGGGCTGCACCAGCATCTGTACCAGATAACATAGCTCACTGGCTACTCATACCTCCTGGGCTGCACCAGCACCTGTACCAAATAACATAGCTCGTGCACCACTAGCTACTCATACCTTCGGGGCTGCACCAGCATCCGTACCAGATAACACTGCTTGTGCACCACTGGCTTCTACCTCCGAGGCTGCACCAGCACCTGTACCATATAACATAGCTCGTACACCACTGGCTCCTACCTCCAGGGATGCACCAGCATCTGTACCAGATAACATAGCTCGTACACCACTGGCTCCTACCTCCAGGGCTGCACCAGCACCCGTACCAGATAACATAGCTTGTGCACCACTGGCTTCTACCTCCAGGGCTGCACCAGCACCCGTACCATATAACATAGCTCGTGCACCACTGGCTCCTACCTCCAGGGCTGCACCAGCATCTGTACCATATAACATAGCTCGTGCACCACTGGCTCCTACCTCCAGGGCTGCACCAGCACCCGTACCAGATAACATAGCTTGCGCACCACTGGCTCCTACCTCCAGGGCTGCACCAGCACCCGTACCATATAACATAGCTCGTACACCACTGGCTCCTACCTCCAGGGATGCACCAGCACCCGTACCAGATAACTTAGCTTGTGCACCACTGGCTCCTACCTCCAGGGATGCACCAGCACCCGTACCAGATAACATAGCTCGTGCTCCACTGGCTCCTACCTCCAGGGCTGCACCAGCACCCGTACCAGATAACATAGCTCGTACACCACTGGCTCCTACCTCCAGGGCTGCACCAGCACCTGTACCATATAACATAGCTCGTGCACCACTGGCTCCTACCTCCAGGGCTGCACCAGCACCCGTACCAGATAACTTAGCTTGTGCACCACTGGCTCCTACCTCCAGGGCTGCACCAGCACCCGTACCATATAACATAGCTCGTGCACCACTGGCTCCTACCTCCAGGGCTGCACCAGCACCCGTACCAGATAACTTAGCTTGTGCACCACTGGCTCCTACCTCCAGGGCTGCACCAGCACCCGTACCAGATAACATAGCTCATGCACCACTGGCTCCTACCTCCAGGGCTGCACCAGCACCCGTACCAGATAACATAGCTCGTACACCACTGGCTCCTACCTCCAGGGCTGCACCAGCACCCGTACCATATAACATAGCTCGTGCACCACTGGCTCCTACCTCCAGGGCTGCACCAGCACCCGTACCAGATAACTTAGCTTGTGCACCACTGGCTCCTACCTTCAGGGCTGCACCAGCACCCGTACCATATAACATAGCTCGTGCACCACTGGCTCCTACCTCCAGGGCTGCACCAGCACCCGTACCAGATAACTTAGCTTGTGCACCACTGGCTCCTACCTCCAGGGCTGCACCAGCACCCGTACCAGATAACATAGCTCATGCACCACTGGCTCCTACCTCCAGGGCTGCACCAGCACCCGTACCAGATAACATAGCTCGTACACCACTGGCTCCTACCTCCAGGGCTGCACCAGCACCCGTACCATATAACATAGCTCGTGCACCACTGGCTCCTACCTCCAGGGCTGCACCAGCACCCGTACCAGATAACTTAGCTTGTGCACCACTGGCTCCTACCTCCAGGGCTGCACCAGCACCCGTACCATATAACATAGCTCGTGCACCACTGGCTCCTACCTCCAGGGCTGCACCAGCACCCGTACCAGATAACAGAACTTGTGCATCACAGAACTCACACACCCTTGGGTCTATATCAGAACCTGGATAAAGACATGGGGAGCACCTCATCTACTGCAGGAAGGCAAACTCCAGAACCAGCCAACGAACACTGGATTCCACAGCCAGGAATGGGAGGGAGGGCAGCTTTCCTGGATCCAAAAGTACTGGACCCCCTCCCTTAGATTTTACAGCCTGTTCACCTGAACCTGCCCTTTATCACACTTACATAGGCGTCACAACATCCTCCCCTGCTTTGCTATCCCTTAGTGAGGCCAACCAGTTATGTATACAAGCCTCAGTTTTTAATCTCCCTTGGGCTTAATCCATCCCTCAGTTCTAATTTTTTTCCCCATGAAATACATTTATTAGGATGTTATGAATGTCTCATGAACATAAACTACATTTTTACAGTTGTTCCTGATTGCAAACACATGTTATATCATGCCTACACAGCCGTCATCACTAGTATTCAGCACTTACACCCGACCTGTAGTTGGAGCAAGAGATACGGCTGAAAAACAAGTAACTAAGAGATGCCCCGAGCGGGGATCGGACGCTGCTGCGTGCACTTGAGTTTGGCACAGTCTTATTGTACATTAACTATGGGCACACACCCCTTCCCCGTCCTGTTCCCTCTCTGAAATCCTGGGCTGTAGTAAGTGTCCTTTGAGTTCTAAGGTGATGTCAACGTGGCCAGGGCCGGATTTACCACTAGGCAACCTAGGCAAATGCCTAGGGCCCAGCGGTCCCCAGAGGGCCCTCCCAGGGCCGGTGGTGAGACCAACCTTTAAAAATGGGCCGCTACTTATGAGCCAGTGCTATGTGCTTGCCCCCCTGGGCTAAAGTCTGCCAGCCAGCCCCTGAATAGGGGTATATGTTATGCTAAAAACTATAGTGCTATGGATTTTTTCAGGGAGGGGCCCCAAACCAGTATCTTGCTTAGGGCCCCATGAGGTCTAAATCTGGCTCTGAACGTGGCTGCGTTCTGTGGCGTATGATCCAGTTCTGGACACGCACAGAGTGATTTTACGCACAAAATCACTGTTTACGTCCCTCGACAGATCAGGCCCACTGTGTGTAATCAGACAAGCGGTTAGTCATCATCATCATGGTTTTATCTTTATAAGGTATCAAAAATTCTGTAGCAGGTTGGCACTGTGCAGAATACAAAATGCAAATGCAAATATACAATCAAGAGTAAATGACAAGAGTAATAACAAATACATGAATGAACAAACAAGTATGAGCATAAAAAACACGAATACAAATAATAATAATAACAGACGTGTGGCACAAGCAGAAGACAAGCAGAACAATTTATAGTCAACATAGCACTGCACAAAAATTCAACCTATAACATAACATATGAGGTAAACAGACATGAGACATAGAGTAGAGAGGACCCGGCTCGTGAGAGCTTACATTCAATGAGAGACAGTGGGAGCAAATAAGTCAATAGTGAGGTGGATGGAGGAATAGGAGTGAGGGGACATGAGGGTTTAGGAGGGTGTAGAGTTTCAAGGGAGCGTTTGTAGGAGTTAAGGTTGGGGAAAGTCTGAGGGCAAGGTAAGGAGCTCCATAGGTGGGAGCAGTGCAGGAGAAGTCTTGGAGACTGGAGTGAGTAGAGGTAATAAGAAGGGAGGAGATGCGAAGGTCTGAGGCCGAGCCGGTTGGTGGAGCAGGACTGTATCGTGTGCTAAGGGCAGAGATGTAAGGAAAGGAAGCATTAGCGAGGGTTTTGTACGTGATGGAATGGGAGTCAGTAAAAGGGGCAGCAGATGAGGAGTGGCGGGAGAGGAAGATTTGACTAACCGCAGAATGGATTGTAGTGGAGAAAGGCGGGTGAGGGGAAGGCCAGCGAGGAGGCAGTAGTCCAGATAAGAGATAATGAGCAAGTTTATCAGCGTTTTGGTTACTTTCTGAGCAATGAAGGGATTTATTTTTTGCAAAGGAGCAGCCAACATGACTGAAAGGGATAGGATGTGAGGAGTGAGACTGAGGATGGAGTCAAGGATGACACCCAGGCAGCTGGTGTTTGGAACAAAGAAGGAATGGCAGATGGACGTAGGCAATGTACACTAAGGGCGTGCCAACACAGATGCCAACACAGATGCCAACACAGATGCCAACACAGATGTCAACATAGATGTGGCCCGGTCATGTACTGGCTTTCTCTAAAGTACGTGTCTTTTAGCCGTATGCTTTGCTCCAGCTACACGGCAGGTGTAGGTACTGACTGATAGATAACTGACACTGTATAGACTAGGGATGTGCACCGGCCACTTTTGGTGTCTCGTGTTTTGTGTTTTGGGTTCGGATTTGCTTGAGGTTTTGGGTTCGGATTTGTTTCACAAAACACCTGACGAAAGGTTTTGGTTCGGATTTAAGTTGAAAAAAGCATAAAAAGTGTTAAAATCAAGTTTTTTTGGTTTATTTTCACTCCTACGCTATTATTAACCTCAATAACATTCAACAACAATCATTTCCACTAATTTCCAGTCTATTCTGAACACCTCACAATATTGTTTTTAGTCCAAAACGTTTCACCGAGGTAGCTTTCTGGACTGCGTAGTGAAGTGGTCCCGGTACCCAATTTGGTACCGTGGCCACAATACCTCCTCCGACTTTCAAGTGTAGTGTTTCTAAGTTATAAACCCTACAGTAGTTCGAGCACGTCAATACCTCTTGTTTTAGACGACCATGGTACTGAGCATTCATCATTGAGATCCCATCAAGTATGTGAAAGACAGACAGGGTAGAAGTGTTATTTGTTGACTTTGTTAACCAAAAAACTGTCCCTGTTGCAAATATTCGTGCAATGAAGAGTGACTTTTTCATTTAAAGGCTCAAGCTTTCAAGTGTAGTGTTTCTAAGTTATAAACACTACAGTAGTTCGAGCACGTCAATACCTCTTGTTTTAGACGACCATGGTACTGAGCATTCATCATTGAGATCCCATCAAGTATGTGAAAGACAGACAGGGTCGAAGTGTTATTTGTTGACTTTGTTAACCAAAAAACTGTCCCTGTTGCAAATATTCGTGCAATGAAGAGTGACTTTTTCATTTAAAGGCTCAAGCTTTCCAGTGTAGTGTTTCTAAGTTATAAACAGTACAGTAGTTTGAGGACATCAATACCTCTTTTTTTTTTTTATGACTGGGCATTTAACTTTTGGTTTAATTTGTTTAATTGGTTTTAATTTTGTTTTACTTTGTGCTCATGGCAAACGACTGTTGAACGGTCACATAATGACAAAAAATGAGTTGCAAGATGGAATTGTCCTTGGGCCCTCCCACCCACCCTTATTTTGTTGAAATAGGACATGCACACTTTAACAAACCAATCATTTCAGCGACAGGGCCTACCAAACAACTGTGGCTGAAATGATTGGTTTGTTTGGGCCCCCACACCAAAAAAGCTATTCATCTCTCCCTGTACAAACTCAACTGGCTCTACTGAGGCAAGATGTCGTCCTCATCCTCAGATTCCTCGCCCCCTTCAGTGTGAACTTCCTCATCCTCACACATTATCAATTCGTCCCCGCTGGACTCCACAACCACAGGTCCCTCTGTAGTATCTGGAGGCCAGTGCTGTACTTGATTGAGTAATTGATAATTCATTTTTATGAACATCATTTTTTCAACGTTCTGAGGAAGCAACCTCCTTCGCCGCTCACTGACCAGGTTACCCGCTGCACTAAAAACTCTTTCCGAGTACACACTGGAGGGGGGACAACTCAGGTAAAATAGAGCCAGTTTGTACAGGGGCTTCCAAACTGCCTTTTTTTCCTGCCAGTAACAATATGGACTGTCTGACATGTGTATTTGGATGGTGTCAGCAAAGTAATCATCCACCATTTTTTCTATTGTGACAGCATCCAATGCAGCGACAGTAGACATGTCTGCAATGGTTGGCAGGTCCTTCAGTCCGGACCAGATGTTCTCAGCATCCCCGCCAGCGGGTCTTTTATGAAAACTGAGCTTTTTCCTCGCAGCCACAGGTGTGGAAGAAAATGAAGGTGGAGCTGTTGGCATGTCACGGTCCTCTTCAGAGGACAATCTCCTGACCAGCAGGTCTTTGCACCGCTGTAGACTTGTGTCCGCCGGAAACAGAGATACAACATACGCTTTAAACCGAGGATCCAGTACGGTGGCCAGAATGTATTCCTCTGACTTTAAAAGAGTGACCACCCTCGGATCCTGGCAAAGCGTACGAAGGGCTTCATCCACAAGAGCTACATGCTTGGTGGAATCGCAATGGTGTACCAGCTCCTCCCTCACTTTCTCCAGCTGCTTCTGCAAAAGCCTGGTCAGGGGAATCACCTGACTCAAGCTGGCAGTGTCGGAACTGACTTCTCGTGTGGCAAGTTCAAATGGCTGCAGAACCTTGCACAACACGGAAATCAGTCTTCAGTGCGCTTGACTCAGGCGCATCCCCACTCCTTTGCCTATGTCGTAGGTGGCTGTGTAGGCTTGAATGGCCTTTTGCTGCTCCTCCATCCTCTGCAGCATATAGAGGGTGGAGTTCCAGCACATCACAACCTCTTGTTTGAGGTGATGTCAGGGTAGTTTCAGACTTTTTTGAGGTGCTCCAGTCTGCGGTAGGGACTGGCTGAATGCCGAAAGTGTCCAGCAATTTTGCGCGCGACCGCAAGCATCTCCTGCACACCCCTGTCACTCTTGAGGTAATGCTGCACCACCAAATTAACAGTGTGGGCAAAACATGGGATGTGCTGGAAATTGCCCATATTTAATGCCCGCACAATGTTACTGGCATTGTCTGACACCACAAATCCCCATGAGAGTCTAAGTGGGGTAAGCCACTGGGAGATAATTTCCCTCATTTTCTCTAATATGTTGTCAGCGTTGTGCCTCTTATTAAAGCCTGTAATACACAATGTTGCCTGCCTTTGCACGAGCAGCCGTTGTGTAGATGCTGCTACTGATGCAGCTGCTGCTGTTGCTGCGGAAGGCGATGCATCTACCCAGTGGGCTGTCACAGTCATATAGTCCTTCGTTTGCCCTGAACCACTTGTCCACATGTCCGTGGTTAAGTGGACAGTGGGTACAACCGCATTTTTAAGAGCACTGAGGACACTTGATCGTACTTCTCTGGACATCTTTGGTATCGCCTGCCTAGTGAAGTAGAATCTCGATGGGATTTTGGTACCGGGGACACAATACCTCCATCAACCCTCTAAATCCCACTCCACTGATGGCGGACACCGGGCGCACGTCTAACACCAACATAGCAGTTGCAGCCTCAGTTATACGCTTTGCAATAGGGTGACTACTATCGTATTTTGTGGTCATGGCAAACGACTGTTGGACGGTCAATTGTTTTGTGAAAGACGTAGCGGTCTTACGACTTCCCCTCTTGGAAGATGACCAACTAACAGCAGCAACAGCAGCAGTGGCAGTAGTAGGCGTACCGCTGCAGGATTCCTCGGATGAATCCCGTATTGAGGAGGACTCAGTCTGGCTGCTGACTTGGGCTGCAGGACTGAATCTGATGGAGATCGTGGAGAAAGTTGACGAGGAGGGTGTTGCTGGTGTGTATCCAACAGGACCAAGGGATTTAGGTGTCCCTGTACTGATGACAGTCCTAGCCCCAGTTCCTGAACTAACCACTGAACTATGAAGGTTATTCAGGTGAGGTATAAGGGAGGATGTCCCTAGGTGGGCAAGATCCTTACCACTGCTTATTTGAGCATTTACATAAGCTATATATGGCCATACATTGGTTGGCCGGATTTGGATAAAAATAACTCCAGACCGAAGAGGTGCATTTTTTGGTCTTCTGACCAGGCATGACAATGGGCTTTTTAATCCCATGGACATCAGCTGTTTCCCCCCCTGGTGCCTCATTTACAATAACCACATCAGCATCCTCATCATCAAGTTCCACCACAGCGCCAGCTACATCAATAGCCTCCTCCCAAGCCACCTCTTCCCGTACAGTGATGGGAAGGTCAGGCTTGACAACCACCAACACCCTTGGACTCGCCTTGGGGATTTGTGATAATTTCTCTTTAGAAAGCAGAGTTGTTTGCTGTTTTGTTGCTGACAGCATAACTCTCTTCAATTTTTTGTAGGGGGGGGAGGAGGAGGAGGGCTAAGATCCTTGGGTGAAGCTGAACCACTAGTCATGAACACGGGCCAGGGCCTAAGCCGTTCCTTGCCACTCCGTGTCGTAAATGGCATATTGGCAACTTTACGTTTCTCCTCAGATGATTTTAAGTTTCTCTTTTTGCTACTTTTACTGAACTTGGGCTTTTTGGATTTTACATGCCCTGTACTAGGAGATTGGGCATCGGGCTTGCCAGACGACGTTGATGGCATTTCATCGTCTATGTCATGACTAGTGGCAGCAGCTTCAGCATTAGGAGGAAGTGGGTCTTGATCTTTCCCTACTTTATCCTCCAAATTTTTGTTCTGCATTATATGTAGCACAAGAGAGTGTACCCCTAAGCCACACACACTCGGCAAAGCCTTTAAAAATTATATGCGGCACAGGAGAGTACCACTGAACTGGAGTTATAAAGCAGTACCACTGGACTTATACTGCAGAATCAGTGAAATTTGTAATATGGCAGTAACAAGAATGGACTTATACTGCTGAATCAGTGAATTTTGTAATATTGCAGTACTACTGGACTTATACTGCAGAATGAGTGAACTTTGTAATATTGCAGTACCAATGGACTTATACTGCAGAATGAGTGGACTTTGTAATATAGCAGTACCAATGGACTTATACTGCAGAATGTGTGAACTTTGTAATATTGCAGTACCAATGGACTTATACTGCAGAATGTGTGAACTTTGTAATATTGCAGTACCAATGGACTTATACTGCAGAATAAGTGAACTTTGTAATATTGTAGTACCACTGGACTTATACTGCAAAATCAGTGAACTTTGTAATATAGCAGTACCACTGGACTTATACTGCTGAATCAGTGAACTTTGTAATATAGCAGTACCACTGGACTTATACTGCTGAATCAGTGAACTTTGTAATATAGCAGTACCAATGGACTTATACTGCAGAATGAGTGAACTTTGTAATATAGCAGTACCAATGGACTTATACTGCAAAATCAGTGAACTATGTAATATAGCAGTACCAATGGACTTATACTGCAGGATTGTTTTGGGATATTTTTTTTTTATATTTTTTTTGATAATTACTTTTTTTGTAATTTTTTTTATAACTTTTTTTGAAATTTTTTATAATTTGGGAATAATGGGGAAATAACAATTCCCTTAGAAGGACAGAGGACAGGACACAGCACCACTGGACTGAATAGGACACAGCACAGGACCCAGCAGCACCACTGAACTCAGAAGGACAGAGCACAGGACACAGCACCACTGGGCTGAACAGGACACAGCACAGGACCCAGCAGCACCACTGAACTCAGAAGGACAGAGCACAGGACACAGCACCACTGGGCTGAACAGGACACAGCACAGGACCCAGCAGCACCACTGGACTGATACTGCAGAACACAGAGCACAGCACAGCACAGCACAGCACAGCACAGAACTGAACAGCACGAGATATAGCAGGACAGAGGACCACCCAGGCCCGGCGCTCCCATTAGGCAACCTTAGGCAGTTGCCTAGGGCGCCGGGACCTGCAGGGCGCCGCTGCAGCTGACTAGATTTAAAAATCTAGTCAGCGGAGAGAAGTGGGAGTGAGGTGCAGCGGCGGCGGGTCCGCCGTCACTGTGTATTAATTCAGATGCGCCCGGGCTGCCCGACGCATCACACACCTGATCACTGACGTCAGTGATCAGGTGACAGGTCTTTACCCGGCGGCGCCTGCTGTATTATCACACTGTCTATCAGTGACAGACAGTGTGAATAAAGTTCTTTCCCCCTCCCCTCCCAGCATGCATCGCTCCGCCTTCTGTGTGAAGGCGAGGAGCAGCCATAGGAAAGAAAAGAGAAGTGAAGAAAAGAAAAGAAAAGAAAAGAGGTTTGAAGAGCCCCCCTGCATCTACAGACCAGGTATATAAAATCTAATCATTTATTTATTTATTTATTGGGGGGGGGGGGGAGGGGGTGGCAGGGCAGGAAGGGGGGGTGTTGAAATTTTGCCTAGGGCGCCGAAAAACCTAGCACCGGCCCTGGGACCACCTAACACACCCTCCCTCTACTCTGATCAATGCCCGAGTGAAGATGGCGGCGACTAGCGGGGAATTTATAGGATCCGAGTATCGCGAGATCCGACAGCGGGATTATGAGTCAGAGCCTCGGTTTCAGTTTTGCAATTGGCCGGAATACCCGGATCTGTCTCGGATCCGGCTCGGATCCGCAACGTTCGGGTGGGCTCGGATTTCAGAAATCCAAGTGCGCTCATCTCTAGTATAGACTTTGTATTACATACTACATGTATGCCACTAGCTGGCATAGAACATGTGTATGAAAGATAGTCTGTAGAAATGCATTATATACAATAAGAACTTCTTCATTTATGTATTTACTGTTAAATAAAAATTAAGTATTTTTTTACAAATATTTTTATGAATGATTATAGTATTATGAGTGGTTAATTTAATTTATAAATGAAAAAAATTGTGTGTGTGTTCTAATAGGACTTATATTGCACATATACATGTACGTATCCTGCAGACTGTCACCGTACGCTCAGTAAGGTATAACCAGAGCGCACTGATACAGATTTAAATGGAAACATCTTGGGCCTGAGTCATTAAGGCAGCGCATACTGAGCGCATTGTGCTGTTGTTCTCAACGACACGTAAATCAGCTCTGCAGACTCCCAGAGTCACCAAGGAGCGGATCTCAGGATACGTGTGGTGATGACTGTGGGTGTACGTTCACTCTGTTGTACTAGACCAGACACTGCAGGATACGTGTGGTGATGACTGTGGGTGTAGGGTCACTCTGCTGTACTAGACCAGACACTGCAGGATACATGTGGTGATGACTATGGGTGTAGGGTCACTCTGCTGTACTAGACCAGACACTGCAGGATACATGTGGTGATGACTATGGGTGTAGGGTCACTCTGCTGTACTAGACCAGACACTGCAGGATACATGTGGTGATGACTATGGGTGTAGGGTCACTCTGCTGTACTAGACCAGACACTGCAGGATACATGTGGTGATGACTATGGGTGTAGGGTCACTCTGCTGTACTAGACCAGACACTGCAGGATACGTGTAGTGATGACTATGGGTGTAGGGTCACTCTGCTGTACTAGACCAGACACTGCAGGATACGTGTGGTGATGACTATGGGTGTAGGGTCACTCTGTTGTACTAGACCAGACACTGCAGGATACGTGTGGTGATGACTATGGGTGTAGGGTCACTCTGCTGTACTAGACCAGACACTGCAGGATCCGTGTGGTGATGACTATGGGTGTAGGGTCACTCTGCTGTACTAGACCAGACACTGCAGGATACATGTGGTGATGACTATGGGTGTAGGGTCACTCTGCTGTACTAGACCAGACACTGCAGGATCCGTGTGGTGATGACTATGGGTGTAGGGTCACTCTGCTGTACTAGACCAGACACTGCAGGATATGTGTGGTGATGACTATGGGTGTAGGGTCACTCTGCTGTACTAGACCAGACACTGCAGGATACGTGTGGTGATGACTATGGGTGTAGGGTCACTCTGCTGTACTAGAACAGACACTGCAGGATACATGTGGTGATGACTATGGGTGTAGGGTCACTCTGCTGTACTAGACCAGACACTGCAGGATACGTGTGGTGATGACTATGGGTGTAGGTGCACTCTGCTGTACTAGACCAGACACTGCAGGATACGTGTGGTGATGACTATGGGTGTAGGGTCACTCTGCTGTACTAGACCAGACACTGCAGGATACGTGTGGTGATGACTATGGGTGTAGGGTCACTCTGCTGTACTAGACCAGACACTGCAGGATCCGTGTGGTGATGACTATGGGTGTAGGGTCACTCTGCTGTACTAGACCAGACACTGCAGGATACGTGTGGTGATGACTATGGGTGTAGGGTCACTCTGCTGTACTAGACCAGACACTGCAGGATACGTGTGGTGATGACTATGGGTGTAGGGTCACTCTGCTGTACTAGACCAGACACTGCAGGATACATGTGGTGATGACTATGGGTGTAGGGTCACTCTGCTGTACTAGACCAGACACTGCAGGATACATGTGGTGATGACTATGGGTGTAGGGTCACTCTGCTGTACTAGACCAGACACTGCAGGATACATGTGGTGATGACTATGGGTGTAGGGTCACTCTGCTGTACTAGACCAGACACTGCAGGATGTGTACAATATGTGGAATATGAAATGTCAACAGAATGCACATGAAAAAAAATATTAATCAATTAATTAATGTTACCTGTCAATAATATAGTCATTTATGATTAGAAATGGAAATTGTATGAAAAAAAAATTTTTATTTTTTTTTAAAAACATTTATTACACCGTCCTTAATGTCTCCTGTCCATAAAATACATTGTTACAGTTGCTCCTGATTGCAGACACATGTTATAGCATGTATACGCTACTGACCCAGGACTTAGACCAGACCCTCAGCTGGTGCAAGTGATACGGCAGAAAAACAAGAAACTTTCACAAAGAGCTTCATTCCGACGCGGCTGCATTCGCTTGAGTTTGACACGCCCACATTGTACAACGAATAAGAGCACACGCCCCTTCCTCACCCCGTTCACTCCCCGAAATCGTACACCGTAGTAACGGTCATTTGCGTTGGCATACTGTTCAGACTTGCCTTCGTTGATGGCCGAGTGTCCTCGTTCTGGGCATGCGCAAAAGGAAATTGCGTACGATACGCACAAAAAACAGAGATACGCCCCTTAATGACTCAGCCCCTTGAGTTCCGCTTGTATTTGAATATGGTTCGAACTACACTCAAGTTCTGTGCTCATTTTTTAAAAGCAAATTCCATGCAGGTTGGGTCTGAAGCTGAATCAGGCCCATTAAGTTTGAGGTGGCATTGGGGCAGCCGGATGGAGATGGCATAGAGGCAGTTAGACGGACAGGGTAAGAAAGAAAGAAAGAGATAGGTTGGGGATGAAAGGTAGATTCATCATTACAGTGGAGGCCACAAGGGGGTATAAATATATAGAGAGAGGAGTATAGGGCCAAGAACAGAGCAGGATCCCAAAAGAGAGGAAGAGGAGGGGAACGAGAGTCAGAAGTTGAGACACTGAAGGAATGACCGACGAGGTCGGAGGCAGCCGGGAGAGAACAGAGGCATAAAGAGAGGTCTCGGAGTACGAGACAGGAGAGAGCAGAGGCATAATGTCACCACTATATAGTAATCCTGCTATTGTTGGCACTACTCAGAGGAAGGTGCGGAATCTAACGTGCCCCTGGTATTCACCAGGGACCCCCGCAAGGAGGCATGGACTCCGCTGCAGGGACACGCAGGTCGCGGTCCTTCCACAAGTCCAATAGCGAGATACAAGAAAAAGTAAGTCAGATTGGCCGGGTCGGTAACGTTCTGGTAAGTAGAGGTACACAAGGAATATCCGGAGGGATGGTGAGACAAGCCGGGTCCGTAACGTTTTGGAGGCAAGGTACAACAGGGAGATCCAAAAGGGGTGGTCAAACGGTCCGGGTCAGAAGGGTCACAGGCAAACAAGAGAAGACGGGAACAAGGCATAGGAACTGGACCACAGGAAACGCTGGAGGCAGGTTAGACCTGATACTCTGGCACAGATGTGTGCACAGGAAGCGCCTTATAAAGTTTGAGGAACCAATAGGAAGGTAGTGGGCGGCAGCGATGTTCTCAGCTGCCGCCGAGACTATTGAGTAGCGTCCCATTGCCTAGCAAAGGGACGCACATGTGCAGATGACCGTGCCGGGCGGCCGAAACTTCCGCGTCTGGTTGCCAGGCAACCAGACGCGCTGGGCAGAGAAGTGAGCGGCCGTCCCGGGAATTAGACAGCGGGACGGCGCTTGTCACATAAAGAGAGGTCTCGGGGTACGAGACAGGAGAAGTGGCCCTTTGACTTAAGTAAAAGGAAAATCATGAGAGCGAAGGAACATTGAGACTGTGTCACTTTTGTGCATTTTAATGTTTTTCTTACATTGGTAGATTTGCAACTAGAAATTCTCTGGCCACAAACAACAGAACGTCGGGGTCTGTACTTTGGGTTTTCCAGCGATTATTGTTACTGATTATTACTACCAGTGACACATCCAGTTTGAGTTGTAGGTTTTACACAAATATAGCAGCAGAAATATCCCCAATCCTCTGACAGCTGGAAGCCATGTGCCTCATACCTCATGTCAGGTGAGTACGGAGCTCTAACACTGCTCTGGGATGGTAAAGAGCCAAAAACAACACCACGTAAGTCTTTCTTATTGTTCGGACCACATAGCTGGGCTGCTTCCTCCCACGTTCTGGTATTACCGGTTCTACCAGCCAATCACCTGTGGCATCTAGGTAGGATTATTCTGAGAACAGCAGATACCTTTATGTCATGGGTGAAAAACTTACCTGTCTCATCTGAATCACGCACCTGTACGCCATGCAGACAGGTATCTAACACAGAGGTGTTGTCTCACACCTTGGCTGATCCATGCTGCACTGCGGGGGGAGGGGGGGATATTTAAGATTTGTGGAGTTCGGAGGAGACAGAGTGTAAAAATGAAGCTGCTCAATATATCTGTGCTACATGCAAAGCAGATATTATCCTGCCCCCCACATCACAGACACATAGAGTGTGACATAAGACCAGGACCTCGTGGCTCACTCTGCCTCCCACATCACAGACACATAGAGTGTGACATAAGACAAGGACCTCGTGGCTCACTCTGCCCCCCACATCACAGACACATAGGACGTGACATCAGACAAGGACCTCATGGCTCACTCTGCCCCCCACATCACAGACACATAGAGTGTGACATCAGACAAGAACCTCGTGGCTCACTCTGCCCCCCACATCACAGACACATAGAGTGTGACATCAGACAAGAACCTCGTGGCTCACTCTGCCCCCACATCACAGACACATAGAGTATGACATCAGCAAGAACCTCGTGGCTCACTCTGCCCCCCACATCACAGATACATAGAGTGTGACATCAGACAAGAACCTCGTGGCTCACTCTGCCCCCCACATCACAGACACATAGAGTGTGACATCAGACAAGAACCTCGTGGCTCACTCTGCCCCCCACATCACAGACACATAGAATGTGACATCAGACAAGGACCTCGTGGCTCACTCTGCCCCCCACATCACAGACACATAGAATGTGACATCAGACAAGGACCTCGTGGCTCACTCTGCCCCCCACATCACAGACACATAGAGTGTGACATCAGACAAGAACCTCGTGGCTCACTCTGCCCCCCACATCACAGACACATAGAGTGTGACATCAGACAAGAACCTCGTGGCTCACTCTGACCAACTCAATTCCTAAAAACCTCACACCCTATTTGAGGCTTAGATTTTTTCAGATTTAGGACAACCTTATGTCTATGCTAAGCATGGATGTCACATTGGGTACTATTATAAATCTATATAGGGTGACACAGTGGTCAATATTATATATCTATATCTACATAGGGTGACACAGTGGTTACCATCATATATATATATATAGTGTACATTGCGTTGTACATTGTCCATGCCCACATACTTACATCACCCCCTTAACAGCACCAATAACAGAGTCGCGGTTGCCAGTGACATCATCAAGTCGTGGCGGCTTCTTCATTCATCGCGATTGCTTCCAGTCCCTTGGCCCATCAGTCGCCCTGGAGCCTCGCCGGGAAGGAGCCCTTCGGTGTCTAGACGTCGGGATAAGTCTTGTCGGAATAATCAGCATCATTATTCCGTACCCCACCCATATAGACAGGGTTGGAAAGTGAACAATAATGACATTGAGCGTCTTATTAGATCGACAATTCAAATATAGACATTATTTTTATGTTGATAATAATATCCCTAAACCTAACCTTAACCATATAATACTATCTACATTTGAATTGTCAATGTAATGTTGTGGACTATCTGAATGTCCAGTCGTCGACCCCATAGCTGTGGAAATTCGACATAGAAATTGACGATACTACTTTACAAGAGGCTGGGGGGGATATTTGTGGATCTGAAAATGTTACAATGTGTTGTACTAGAACAAGATAATGAGAAGAATGATAAAAGTATCATTATATAGTCATGATACAGTCACCAGTGGTACCACCTCATGCCCATGATAAGTGCATTCTGACGCCTGGGCAAAAGACTCCACCTCTTTTATGTGGAAATATTTGTATCTCAACCCAGACAACATTTGTCAAGGCATCTGTAGCCTTTGTGATGTCACAATAAGTAGAGGTAGGGACCTCCTCCCTTCATCATCATCATCATCATCATTTATTTATATAGCAGCAGCAAATAACGTAGAGCTTTATAATTAGGAAGAAACACAGCAATAAAACAATACTGGGCAATACAGACAGACAGAGAGGTAAGTTTACAATCTCCCTGTTATGTTATTTGCAGCGAGTTCAATCAAGTAGGTTATAAAAAGATGGAAAAATCCCATATAAGTGATACCACAAGCAGCCCGGCATCCGCTAGTATTATTAGTACATAGTCCAGCATCCAATTTTCAAATGCGACTAACTCAATCCATGACTCCCATGAGACATCCTTGTTCCTTACAGCTGCTGCTGGAAGAGATACATCTATACTGAAGGGGAGCAGGAAGGCGAAGTCTAGTTTTACACAACAATTGTCTGTGAATCAAGCGTTTGCAGGTATGACAGTCAACATCCTACTGCATAGCGGATCACTAGTCATGGCAGCTAAGTTAGCATTGGATGGGAACCCAATTTCCGCCACAAATGCATCAGGTTTTAGCAGATTAGTTGAGGTCATGTGTCCACGCTACCAAATTCCATCTCTATTTACATTGTCCCGGACAGCAATTCCTCCGCTGTATTGAGAGATCACAGATCTGCCGGGACATCGTGTAGGTGTGAAGACATGAATCACATGCTCGTCGGGACTTTCAATTGTTGGTGAAATTATTACAGAAATTGCATCTGCTGTCGGATTACAGAGGTGTGTAGCCAGCTTTAGGCTAGTTCTCACCAATGACATCAGTACCATGATCATGTTACTACTCTAAGACACTGCTTGTACGTGTGCCTCAGACCATTACAGAGGAATCAAATAAAGTTGTAATTATTCTCACAGGGACCCATTGATTGGACCCTGCCATTTCATTGGTGGCACATGTGACCATACCTTCCCATAATTCCATGCAATTCTTTCATTAATTTATCATTTCCAATCCAGACAATAAAATACCTATTTTAGCTCACTAATCATAGTCCCATTTGTATTACAGTAACTACAGAAATATCAAATAACATGTATAAAGGTATTTAAACTAATGCGCCAATTTATAATTTGCAAACGTACCGATGATTTATTGGTATGTATTTTGTATGGAAATGTATTGATTTCTCAGACAGTATGTCATGAATTGGTTTTGTAACTTTTCTAGAGGACAGTGTTTCCTGCACTGTCAGAAGGCAGATAATCTCATGTTAATTAAACCTTTTCATCTCAGTGGCCAACACTTTTTCAGCCTGAAAGCACAGCAGGAGGTCGTTACCTTTTGGTCCTGTGTAGTTTTTCTTGCTGTATCTTAGAACCTGTCTGAACAATGTAGACTCAGGATGCAAGTAATTCAGGATATCACAGATTGATGTGAATTTTGTAAGCTAAATCGTGTTAACTCCAAGGTTAGAGAACATACTGCATCCTGATGCTAATTATTAAATATAATATCTCAGACGATACGGTGCTACCTGGGATTAGGGGACTGGATTACTCCCTGCCCACACGAATGTCAGAATCTGTATAAAAAGAGCTCTGTTTTATCATTTAGTATATCTTTCCTGTAACTCTTGAAAGATCGCTTGTACATCAAACTAGCGTATAACTGTCCTTATTAGGACAGCTTGAGCTAATAAAACATCACTGCTTCAAGATCCTGCATTGACGTCTACTTACCTGCGGCAAGTCCTGTGACCTACAGATTAGACCACACTAATCCGCTTTGTCCACTCCCTTGCAGCTTTGGCCAGTAGGATAGGCCAGGAGAACCATCCACAACAACCCTTATCTAAAGGAAGAGGTCAGGGGTACCAGTCCAGGTGCCCAGCATGGGTGTACACTCGCAGCAAGAGTTACCCAGAAGGAATTGGTTCTAGGTGTTGAAGAAGGAGCCTAGTGGTGATAGCAGCAAGCCCCTCCTACTGCATTTAGAGGGGAGCAATTTGGGATAAAGAAAGGTGGCATAGGAGGTCCATTCTGTCACACAAGGTTAAGGTGTTTTGACTGTTCTGGTGGCGCTCCTATGTATGCTCTGAGGACAGTATACCACATCATTGTTCTGTGTGTGGTGTTCTAACACATCGCCTCTAAAGAGAATGAAGCAGACAGTCATGAGTTACAATACTCGAGTGTCCTGTGAAGTGAATCACATAGAGCCTCACATGCGCCAATATTACACAGGTTGAAATCCAACCAAGTCAGGTCTCACAAATCCAAATTAAAATGTTCCAACACGTACTATTATATTTGAATTCAGGAAACGTCAGGACTAACTGATTGTTTCTCCAGCTCTTGTATGGGGCATGCAGGTGCGTTCTCCTGTGATTGGCTGTGCCTGACCGCTTAGGCGCTGCCACGCCCCTAATTACCTAGATACGGTTGATAATTGGAAGTAACTGACAGGTGAGTCAGCCATCTTACATATAGTATTTAAGGTCCGCGAGTGACAAGCCTACAGCCATACGTGCACTGAGAACCAATCAGAGAGCATCATGTTGGTACATCTCCAATGAGGACAAAAATAGGGTGTATGTGGCCATCTGCAGATGGACTATTGGAGGACACAGCCCGAGCTCCCAGCAGGTTTAAGGGAAGAGATTAGTAGATATAAGTTCTCTATTAATCACGATGGCCCATTACAATGTCATATAGCTGGTAATAACCTTCAGTGGACAAAGTACCAGGCCACTATATAATGGTCATGTTTATATGATTACAATATAAAGTCCATCTGTAAGTAGTGTAGAGGTTTTATTTATTTGTCCAACGATGGTCTATGTGTAGTATGGAATATTTTACATTGTAACCTAACATTATCTGAGCGTTTCTATGTAAGTGTGAGACAGATATAACCTTTATAAGTCAGCTAATGTGTCATAGGAGGAGGAGGCTGTTGAAGAATGTAAGCGTCTATGTAAAACTAGCTGTAGAACCCGGCGTTGGATGGGTTTAAATCTTCAAGTTATTAAGTTATCAATGAGTTGGAGGTAACTGTCAACATTTTAAAAATAATTAGCAGCTAAGATCATTCAACTCCATCCAGTGGAAGGCCCAGAACAGGCTCCCATGGTCAAAGTTCTGCCCAGAGTACACCAATAGAAGGTCTTACCGGGGCCCTAACCACTCCATAAAGCATCCCAGACCAATTGCCACCACTCTGTAAAGTTTTCATCCAAATCCATCCAGTGGAAGGCCCAGAACAGGCTCCAACGGTCAAAGTTCTGCCCAGAGTACATCAACAGAAGGTCCAACCGGAACAACAACCCCCTAATATATCTTCTG
>NC_134404.1:2022710-2048195 GCF_038048845.1 Mixophyes fleayi | reverse complement strand
TGGGGGATCAGAGCACCACATACAGGGACTATAGAGGGGATCAGAGCACCACATACAGGGACTATAGTGGGGATCAGGGCACCACATACAGGGACTATAGGGGGGATCAGGGCACCACATACAGGGACTATAGGGGGGATCAGGGCACCACATACAGGGACTATAGGGGGGATCAGGGCACCACATACAGGGACTATAGGGGGGATCAGGGCACCACATACAGGGACTATAGGGGGATCAGGGCACCACATACAGGGACTATAGTGGATCAGGGCACCACATACAGGGACTATAGGGGGGATCAGGGCACCACATACAGGGACTATAGGGGGGATCAGGGCACCACATACAGGGACTATAGGGGGATCAGGGCACCACATACAGGGACTATAGGGGGATCAGGGCACCACATACAGGACTATAGGGGGATCAGGGCACCACATACAGGGACTATAGGGGGATCAGAGCACCACATACAGGGACTATAGGGGGGATCAGGGCACCACATACAGGGACTATAGGGGGGGATCAGGGCACCACATACAGGGACTATAGGGAGGATCAGGGCACCACATACAGGGACTATAGGGGGGATCAGGGCAGGTGATACAATGTGACATTTGCTGCTTCTCACTCACCATGTGATCTGCATGAAAAGGAAGTGACATCACAGAAGCATTGCATGCCGGTAGTTGTAGTTCTGTTTTCAAGAGAACTATATGTCAGTCATGTGATCATGAGTGGTGGGCGGAGTCTCTTCTCTGATAAATATAATAATATAAGATATAATGTATCTCTGACCCACCCCTGTCACCCTGTATTACACACTGACCCCCTGTCACCCTGTATTACACACTGCCCCCACTGTATTACACACTGATCCCCCTGTCACCCTGTATTACACACTGACCCCCCTGTATTACACACTGACCCCCCTGTATTACACACTGACCCCCCTGTCACCCTGTATTACACACTGACCCCCTGTCACCCTGTATTACACACTGACACCCCTGTCACCCTGTATTACACACTGACACCCCCTGTATTACACACTGACCCCCCTGTCACCCTGTATTACACACTGACCCCCCTGTCACCCTGTATTACACACTGACCCCCCTGTCACCCTGTATTACACACTGACCCCCCTGTATTACACACTGACCCACCTGTCACCCTGTATTACACACTGACCCCCCTGTCACCCTGTATTACACACTGACCCACCTGTCACCCTGTATTACACACTGACCCCCCTGTATTACACACTGACCCCCCTGTCACCCTGTATTACACACTGACCCCCCTGTATTACACACTGACACCCCCTGTATTACACACTGACCCCCCTGTCACCCTGTATTACACACTGATCCCTCTGTCACCCTGTATTACACACTGACCCCCCTGTCACCCTGTATTACACACTGACACCCCCCTGTATTACACACTGACCCCCCTGTATTACACACTGACCCCCCTGTATTACACACTGACCCCCTGTCACCCTGTATTACACACTGACACCCCACTGTATTACACACTAATCCCTCTGTCACCCTGTATTACACACTGACCCCCCTGTCACCCTGTATTACACACTGACCCCCCTGTCACCCTGTATTACACACTGACCCCCCTGTATTACACACTGACCCCCCCTGTATTACACACTGACCCCCCTGTATTACACACTGATCCCCCTGTATTACACACTGACCCCCTGTCACCCTGTATTACACACTGACCCCCCTGTCACCCTGTATTACACACTGACCCCCCCTGTCACCCTGTATTACACACTGACCCCCTGTCACCCTGTATTACACACTGACACCCCCCTGTATTACACACTGATCCCTCTGTCACCCTGTATTACACACTGACCCCCTGTCACCCTGTATTACACACTGACCCCCCCCCCTGTATTACACACTGACCCCCCTGTCACCCTGTATTACACACTGACCCCCCTGTATTACACACTGACCCCCCTGTCACCCTGTACTACACACTGACCCCCCTGTATTACACACTGACCCCCCTGTCACCCTGTATTACACACTGACCCCCCCCCCTGTATTACACACTGACCCCCCTGTCACCCTGTATTACACACTGACCCCCCTGTATTACACACTGACCCCCCTGTCACCCTGTATTACACACTGACCCCCCTGTATTACACACTGACCCCCCTGTCACCCTGTATTACACACTGACCCCCCTGTCACCCTGTATTACACACTGACACCCTGTATTACACACTGACCAACCTGTCACCCTGTATTACACACTGACCAACCTGTCACCCTGTATTACACACTGACACCCTGTATTACACACTGACACCCTGTATTACACACTGACACCCACAGTCACTCCTCACTCTGTTTTCTTAATATCTTTTCTTATTTTTTCAGTAACAGTTTTTAAACATTATATTATTTTGTCGGCTCTTATTGTTTTATTATTAATTCCTATAATATTAACAGGTGACATTAACTGAATGTCTGTATTGTACGTGTCCTGTTAGAGCAGAGCGGATCTGAGACGTCCGTACGTGTAGCTCTGAATTATGTGCTGTGTCCAAAAATACACAATGTACATTGGTCTTCAGTGGTCAGTAAATCAGGCCCTATAGGTACAGTGTATATAGAGATATATATTATATATACCTATTACTGCTCAGAGAATGATGTGATATTAGACCTGTCATAGCACTAAGTCACCGAGTAATCCTGACAAACATCATTATTTATAGTGTGTTATATACCTGGTATTATACTATGATACAGAGCACCCGGGCGGACTCCTGGATTATAGAGTAATAAAACACCTTCATGTCCTCTGGTTACGTGGGTGGGAGGTGATTATAGTTTATATTAGCGGCCTGGAAGATGAAAGCCTGGTAACCACCATAATAATGAGCAGGTATTTATAGGTGTTTACTGTTATTATAGAGAGTGATGCACAGAGGAGTCAGCGGGCAGAGAGGTCTCCAGCCCCAGTCAGGGTCTTCCTCACCACGTGGCCAATCTCCTGCTGTGCGTTCAGCACAATATACATATATATATATATATAGTCCCTCCCTGTGTGGGCATCCTGCTTACCACATGGTGCAGATGTATTTACCATACCCTTTATAGTGGCAAAACCCGTCATTTATTGTGGGCAGCACGGTGGCTCAGTGGTTAGCACTTCTGCCTCACAGCACTGGGGTCAGTAGTTCAATTCCTGACCATGGCCTTATCTGTGTGGAGTTTGTATGTTCTCTCTGTGATTGCATGGGTTTCCTCTGGGTGCTCCGGTTTCCTCCCACACTCTAAAAACATACTGGTAGGTAATTGGCTGCTATCAAATTGACCCTAGTCTCTCTCTCTCTCTCTCTCTCTCTCTCTCTCTCTGTCTGTCTGTCTGTGTGTTAGGGAATTTAGACTGTAAGCCCCAATGGGGCAGGGACTGATGTGAGTGAGTTCTCTGTACAGCGCTGTGGAATTAGTGGCGCTAAATAAATAAATGGTGATGATGATGATTTATTATTACAGTGATAATATGACCTATCACTGCGATTTACCGTTATTTATGGCGGTTTTATAACTATGAGCGATACTCGGCACACAGCAATACGGGTAACATCATTCTCTTCTACCGAGCATGTGCGGGCGGTCCCACTGCTATAAACACAAACATCTAAATACATATATGGGAGGTATAATATAAAAGATATATTTTATCTACCCCCCCCCCCTTCCCCCCACCAGGAAATAACAATCATTCCATGAACTTATAGCCTGGATAGAAAAACACTTATTGCAGCGATAATTATAAAGGATTATTTCAGGTACTCTGATGCTGAGATATGTGAGAAATGCGCTTCCCATGGAACGGAGGCAGGTATCCGCCACAGGCAGAGAAGTCGGATACCTCAAGACGTGCTTGAAGGACAGTAAGGGGAAGTAGCGTAAGTAAAAATGCAGCGCGGATCTGCATTAGTGATTAGGGATTCGCACAGATGATTGCCCCCAGCCAGTCACATGGGGGGGTGGGTAATAAAACCAGATTATCCCGGAGATTTATCACTGAACTCCCTGCAACATTCTCGGTCAGATTACATTAAAGGCCGGGTCTTGTGTTGATCTCTAATAACGTAAATCCAAGAGACAACGCCCCCCGCAGACAGCACCACTCAGTAATATACACAAAAAGATGTTTCATGAAATCAGCCCTATAGTATGCGTGTGGTAAGGAACATAGATTGTTAGCTCCTCTGCGTCATGAAATATCCTCTGTACAGTGCTACTACACACGTAGGTGCTATATAAACATACGTTAGTAATAATAATATTGTTTTGAGCTGACCCGGGAGGTCGTTGTCTTACATGCAGAGAGACAAGGGGTAACTGGGGGCCGTGGGGCATTTAGAGGGAAACTCCACCTGTCCAGGCAGGATTTATTTACTTTGCCCTTAGATGTGGCAGCTCTTACGTAGATTGTATCCCAGACAGTGAGAGAGCCACTGATCTGCGTAGAAGCCTTTTACCAGTACTCTGCAGGTGCAACTCCTGATTAGTCTGCTATGACTGCAGACCAGAAGACCCAGACTGGCCTTATGTATGGAGCCCTCCATTCTTTCTCCACACATAACACCAGGGACCATTACCAGCTGTTCTTACAGCTGAAGAGAATCTCCAGAAAGCTTTTCCCAACCACAAACAATCTTCCTGGGGTTTTAACACACAAATGACCGAAATTTAGGACTTACAGTGTCTCTGTCGCTATATATATATTATATATATGTAGGGATACGTCCATCTCAGGAGGCAATAACAGATTAGTAGCTCCACGTGATCTGTCCTGGTCGTTCCCTCTCTGGAAGCTCCGAGCTATAAGTGAGCCCGGGATCAGCAGATCAATCTTCCAATATTCTACATATGTGTGTGTATGTATGGTGTTTATATATATGTGTGTGTACCAGTGGGGACATTGACCAGTTTACACACCAACACTATGAGGACCTTGGTCGTAGTGGGGACAAAAAAATTAGGTTCCCAACGCTGGTCCATGCAGGTGACCTTGCTAATATACTCAGCAGAAAAATCTGGCATGTCCCAGGGAGTCACTTTTGTTGGTCCAAAAGTGTGTGTGTCTGACGTGGAGAGGAGAGCACGCGAACCGCCACTAGAGGACAATGCGTGCGCACCGCCACTAAAGGACAGTGCGTGTGCACCGCCACTAGGGGACAGTGCCTGCGCACCACCACTAGAGGACAGTGCGTGCACACCGCCACTTGGGGACAGTGTGTGCGCACCACCACTAGAAGACAGCAGGCGCGCACCACCACTAGAGGACAGTGCACGTGCACCGCCCTTAGAGGACAGTGCGTGTGCACCACCACTAAATGATAGTGCGTGCGCACCACCACTAGAGGACAGTGCGTGCGCACCACCACTAGGGGACTGAGGAACATATATATGTCCACCTACGAGCAGGAAGAGTAGATTGCAGCTTTCCTGGCATTTTACACCAAACAGGGATAAGACATGGGCACATTGTTCTCCAGCTACAAGTAAAATGGGGACAGTGGAGCATGACACAGTCCAGTGGTAGCTCCCACTATATAGCAGAGAGCAGTGGGGATGAGTATGCCCCTAACACTTCAGAGCAGAGTGGTTCAGACACCAGCGGTGATGCCCCATTGTCCAGCAGTGGAACAGAGCGTAGGTACACAGAGGTGTGTTCTATGCACATTGATTCTCGACCTGATGGCTGCGGTAATTTAATCACAGAAGGTCGGAAAGACTGTGCGGTGTCCGTCGAAACGCTGTCCAGAAACAGTGATGGCTCCAGGGCGTACAAAAACAAACAGATGTACTGTGAGAAGCCCCTCTCAAAAAATGACTAATACATCATGCAGATGGGGCATCATCTCTTCAACCAGGTCGGTTCACATGTTGGCAGCCACGAGTACATCCCTCACAAGCTACCCCTTTGGCGAGGAAGAAAGACTTTACCATCCCATCAAACCTTCTGCATGTAGTAGAGGCGGTGAAGCTGGTAGCTGGCTATGACAAGGAGACAGGTATATTTAGGACACCCTCGCTGGCACTGAAGGTCAGGCACGGCTTGCAAAAGATATCGAGCATTGTGGAGTGCCGAGCGATGATGGAGGGCTGCACTGCTGTTGCTGAAAATACACACAACTTCAGGAAGATCAATGAGACGAGATGGATTGCGTTGATCTCATCGGCTGCCTTGAAAACTCTTAAGAATTCAAAGTGGAACATGGCTCAACTCTTATCTTTTGTTAATGACAATATGGTATGTGATCCTCAACTACCAGAACTGCTTCACAAGGTATTCACCTATAGCAGCCCCCTTTCCAAGGAACTAGATATGTTTCACTGTACTCAGTTGCCCCCAGGACTTATGCTCGAGTAGTAGTAGCTGTTGATCACACTATTGCCACTGGAGTGAACAGAACACGTTAGGAGATAGTGAGCAACTTAGATGAGAACAGAAGAGTCAATAACAGAGAACCAGAGTGGCAAGGGTTATCGCAGAATCATAAAACAAGCCAAGGTCAGCAGCAGGAAAGGACAGTAATTCTGTTTTACAAGCCAGAGGTCAGGGCAGGTAGATATAAATGCAGAGCCATTTAACAAGCCAAGGTCTGAAGCAGGAGAAGACAGCAATACTGTTTAGTAAGCCAGGGGTCAGGGCAGGTAGAGACAAATGCAGATCCTTTTAGCAAGCCATGGTCAGGGGCAGGAGAAGACAGCAGTTCCGTTTAAACAATCCGAGTCAACTACTGATAACAGAGCAGATCAGGATACAAAGGCACATTGGGTCAAGCAGGAACTATCATTAGCATTGGTGAATAGCAGCAAAGGGTTTATAAAGCCAGAGGAACCAGTGAGAGTTTGTAAGGGGATTAAGAGCAAGTAGACAGCTGACACTGCCTAGCGACTTGCCGAGAGCTGAGAAGACATTGGCTGTTATTTACAAAGTAACCAGCTGGAACCAAAGTAGCATTGGCTGCATCATAAGGAGAGGACGCCGATACTGTCTCTAGGCAACCAGTCTGGCGTGACATCCAGGGAATACGAGGGAGAAAAATTCCAATCACAATGGAACTTCTCGCAGAGAATGTGGAATGAAGAATATGGAGTGGCTACCCAAAATGTCAACATGTTTGCCAGGCCCGCTGCCTTGTCACACTTCAGAGGCTCTGATTGCCTACAACTGTTTGCCAGAGAGTGTGGGGCTAAAAATCCCAACATGCTGTCTTCCACCAAGTTTCACGTTGCCACACTTTCAAAGGTCCTCATCAGATCAGGCTATCTTCTTCCATTGCTCCATGGTCCAGTTCTGGTGCTCATGCGCCCATTGTAGGCACTTTTGGCGGTGGACATGGATCAGCCTGGGTACTATGACCGGTCTAAGGCTACGCCACCCCATCTGCAACAAGCTGCGATGCTCTGTGTGTTCTGACACCTTTCTATCATAGTCAGCAGTAACTTTCTCTGTGATTTGTTCTACAGTAGCTCTTCTGTGGGATTGGACCAGAGGGGCTAGTCTATCGCTCCCCGGGAACACCCCTGTAGACCTGACGTTTTGGAGATGCTCTGACCCAGTCGTCTAACCATCACATTTTGGCCCTTGTCAGTCACTCAGATCCTTATGTTGCCCATTTTTCCTGCTTCCAACTCATCAACTTCAAGAACTGACTGTCCAGTTGCTGCCTAATATATCCCACCTCTTGTTAGGTGCCGTTGTACCCAGATAATCAATGTTATTCACTTCACTTGTCAGTGGTTTTAATGTTGCAGCTGATGGGTGTATAATATTGTATAATAGTATTTAAGTTAATTTGTGTTTGTGTATAACTATATTTATATTTCATGCATGTGTCCTTTCCTACATATAGTCGGGATGTGGATGTGTCCAACTTTACATCAGCCCCATAACGTGTAACCTCTTGAGCAATGTGTGAGGAACAATCAGGTTTATTTCAGATGATGTCACATTCTTCCCCTTTCATGTACTTGTCATACACTGACTACCCATGTTACATGTATGACAGCTCTATAAAGTGCTACATCCTCCTATCTCATTATGGTGACAAGTCCCATAGTTTAGGAATATGTCACTGTGACTGTACGCTGGAGATATATAAACTCAGAGGTCAGACCGCAGCACACACCACTGGATACACACCTGAGGTTCACCTGCTCCTAGTACTCACCTCTGTATCCACCTGTCCCTGGTACTCACCTCTGGATACACACCTGAGATATACCTGCTCCTAGTACTCACATCTGGATACACACCTGAGATATACCTGCTCCTAGTACTCACATCTGGATACACATCTGAGGTTCACCTGCTCCTAGTACTCACCTCTGGATCCACCTGTCCCTGGTACTCACCTCTGGATACACTCCTGAGATCCACCTGCTCCTAGTACTCACCTCTGGATACACACCTGGATATACCTGAATCCCTGACCTACAGATCAGCATGAAGATCCAACGCAGCAAGTGTACAACTGGACTGTGGCTTCTGGCGCTGTGTCTGCTAATCAGCCAGCAGGGGGCAGGTGAGAGTAATGGGGAAGGGGGAGAAATGTCTATTTAACTGGGTGAGCCATTATTATTATAATATTTCTCTGTGTAGGGAGGAACACTTACCATCAGCAGCACAGAGGATTTATGTAGGAGTAGTTCTATGGTTTGACTGTCATTCATTTAACCACTAAATTGCATATTGCTGTAACAGAGCTTGTTACAATGTATGATGGAAAGTGTGAGTGGGGGGGGGTTTCTCATCTATTGTTTCCTCATTGATAACCCCCTAGCAGATGTCTAAATGGACATGTACGGACCCCATAGTACAATTGTGAGGGGCCCCTCTATGCAGCATCAAAGAGCCAAACCCATCACTTCGTTTGCCCCATCCCCAGATATAACCTTATGGGGTGGAGTAATAATACATTACAATATTCCAGAAGGGAATGCACTCAACTAATATCTCTGCTGTGCACAGTCAATAAAAGAACAATAATTCCATGTATGTTTAATATATATGAACAGACCAGCACAGGTTAGTACTGAAGGAAGTGTAGAACCTGACACGATCGTTGGGCATGATCCTGTAATGTATTACACACTTTATTAAATGTTTTGATATTTGTGCTGAACCTGTGCTGGTCTGTTCTTATATATTGAACATACATGTAACTATATATATAGCATTTTTCTTCCCAGGTATAGGAGACCCATAGCAGTTACACCCCCAGTCACATGGTCTGTATGGCTGTAGTTACACCCCCGGTCACATGGTCTGTATGGCTGTAGGTACACCCCCGGTCACATGGTCCGTATGGCTGTAGTTACACCCCCAGTCACATGGTCTGTATGGCTGTAGTTACCGCCCGATCACATGGTCTGTATGGCTGTAGTTACCCCCCCGGTCACATGGTCTGTATGGCTGTAGTTACACCCCCGGTCACATGGTCTGTATGGCTGTAGTTACCCCCCCCGGTCACATGGTCTGTATGGCTGTAGTTACACCCCCAGTCACATGGTCTGTATGGCTGTAGTTACACCCCCGGTCACATGGTCTGTATGGCTGTAGTTACCCCCGGTCACATGGTCTGTATGGCTGTAGTTACCTCCTGGTCACATGGTCTGTATGGCTGTAGGTACACCCCCGGTCACATGGTCTGTATGGCTGTAGGTACACCCCCGGTCACATGGTCCGTATGGCTGTAGTTACACCCCCAGTCACATGGTCTGTATGGCTGTAGTTACACCCCCAGTCACATGGTCTGTATGGCTGTAGTTACACCCCCAGTCACATGGTCTGTATGGCTGTAGGTACACCCCCAGTCACATGGTCTGTATGGCTGTAGGTACACCCCCAGTCACATGGTCTGTATGGCTGTAGGTACACCCCCAGTCACATGGTCTGTATGGCTGTAGGTACACCCCCAGTCACATGGTCTGTATGGCTGTAGGTACACCCCCAGTCACATGGTCTGTATGGCTGTAGGTACACCCCCAGTCACATGGTCTGTATGGCTGTAGTTACACCCCCGGTCACATGGTCTGTATGGCTGTAGTTACACCCCCAGTCACATGGTCTGTATGGCTGTAGTTACACCCCCAGTCACATGGTCTGTATGGCTGTAGGTAAACCCCCGGTCACATGGTCTGTATGGCTGTAGGTACACCCCCGGTCACATGGTCTGTATGACTGTAGGTACACCCCCAGTCACATGGTCTGTATGGCTGTAGTTACCCCCCGATCACATGGTCTGTATGGCTGTAGTTACCCCCCCGGTCACATGGTCTGTATGGCTGTAGGTACACCCCAGTCACATGGTCTGTATGGCTGTAGTTACACCCCCGGTCACATGATCTGTATGACTGTAGGTACACCCCCAGTCACATGGTTTGTATGGCTGTAGTTACCCCCCGGTCACATGGTCTGTATGGCTGTAGTTACACCCCCAGTCACATGGTCTGTATGACTGTAGGTACACCCCCAGTCACATGGTCTGTATGACTGTAGGTACACCCCCAGTCACGTGGTCTGTATGGCTGTAGTTACCCCCCGGTCACATGGTCTGTATGGCTGTAGTTACCCCCCCGGTCACATGGTCTGTATGGCTGTAGGTACACCCCAGTCACATGGTCTGTATGACTGTAGGTACACCCCCAGTCACATGGTTTGTATGGCTGTAGTTACACCCCCGGTCACATGGTCTGTATGGCTGTAGTTACACCCCCAGTCACATGGTCTGTATGACTGTAGGTACACCCCCGGTCACATGGTTTGTATGGCTGTAGTTACCCCCGGTCACATGGTCTGTATGGCTGTAGTTACCCCCGGTCACATGGTCTGTATGGCTGTAGTTACCACCCGGTCACGTGGTCTGTATGGCTGTAGTTACCACCCGGTCACGTGGTCTGTATGGCTGTAGGTACACCCCCGGTCACATGGTCTGTATGGCTGTAGGTACACCCCCGGTCACATGGTCTGTATGGCTGTAGTTACCACCCGGTCACGTGGTCTGTATGGCTGTAGGTACACCCCCGGTCACATGGTCTGTATGGCTGTAGGTACACCCCCGGTCACATGGTCTGTATGGCTGTAGTTACCCCCGGTCACATGGTCTGTATGGCTGTAGTTACCACCTGGTCACGTGGTCTGTATGGCTGTAGTTACCTCCTGGTCACATGGTCTGTATGGCTGTAGTTACCACCCGGTCACGTGGTCTGTATGGCTGTAGTTACACCCCCGGTCACGTGGTCTGTATGGCTGTAGGTACACCCCCGGTCACGTGGTCTGTATGGCTGTAGTTACCTCCTGGTCACATGGTCTGTATGGCTGTAGTTACACCCCCGGTCACGTGGTCTGTATGGCTGTAGTTACCACCTGGTCACGTGGTCTGTATGGCTGTAGTTACCTCCTGGTCACATGGTCTGTATGGCTGTAGTTACCACCCGGTCACGTGGTCTGTATGGCTGTAGTTACACCCCCGGTCACGTGGTCTGTATGGCTGTAGGTACACCCCCGGTCACGTGGTCTGTATGGCTGTAGTTACCTCCTGGTCACATGGTCTGTATGGCTGTAGTTACCACCCGGTCACGTGGTCTGTATGGCTGTAGGTACACCCCCGGTCACGTGGTCTGTATGGCTGTAGGTACACCCCCGGTCACGTGGTCTGTATGGCTGTAGTTACCACCTGGTCACATGGTCTGTATGGCTGTAGGTACACCCCCGGTCACATGGTCTGTATGGCTGTAGTTACCCCCGGTCACATGGTCTGTATGGCTGTAGGTACACCCCCGGTCACATGGTCTGTATGGCTGTAGTTACCACCCGGTCATGTGGTCTGTATGAATGTAGGTACACCCCCGGTCACATGGTCTGTATGGCTGTAGGTACACCCCCGGTCACATGGTCTGTATGGCTGTAGTTACCCCCGGTCACATGGTCTGTATGGCTGTAGGTACACCCCCGGTCACATGGTCTGTATGGCTGTAGTTACCCCCGGTCACATGGTCTGTATGGCTGTAGTTACCTCCTGGTCACATGGTCTGTATGGCTGTAGTTACCACCTGGTCACGTGGTCTGTATGGCTGTAGTTAACTCCTGGTCACATGGTCTGTATGGCTGTAGTTACCCCCGGTCACGTGGTCTGTATGGCTGTAGTTACCAACCGGTCACATGGTCTGTATGGCTGTAGTTACCACCCGGTCACGTGGTCTGTATGGCTGTAGTTACCCCCCGGTCCCGTGGTCTGTATGGCTGTAGTTACCACCCGGTCATGTGGTCTGTATGAATGTAGGTACACCCCCGGTCACATGGTCTGTATGGCTGTAGGTACACCCCCGGTCACATGGTCTGTATGGCTGTAGTTACCCCCGGTCACATGGTCTGTATGGCTGTAGGTACACCCCCGGTCACATGGTCTGTATGGCTGTAGTTACCCCCGGTCACATGGTCTGTATGGCTGTAGTTACCTCCTGGTCACATGGTCTGTATGGCTGTAGTTACCACCTGGTCACGTGGTCTGTATGGCTGTAGTTAACTCCTGGTCACATGGTCTGTATGGCTGTAGTTACCCCCGGTCACGTGGTCTGTATGGCTGTAGTTACCACCCGGTCACGTGGTCTGTATGGCTGTAGGTACACCCCCGGTCACATGGTCTGTATGGCTGTAGGTACACCCCCGGTCACATGGTCTGTATGGCTGTAGGTACACCCCCAGTCACATGGTCTGTATGGCTGTAGTTACCACCTGGTCACATGGTCTGTATGGCTGTAGTTACACCCCCGGTCCCATGGTCTGTATGGCTGTAGTTACACCCCCAGTCACATGGTCTGTATGGCTGTAGTTACCACCTGGTCACGTGGTCTGTATGGCTGTAGTTACCTCCTGGTCACATGGTCTGTATGGCTGTAGTTACCACCCGGTCACATGGTCTGTATGGCTGTAGTTACACCCCCAGTCACATGGTCTGTATGGCTGTAGTTACCACCTGGTCACATGGTCTGTATGGCTGTAGTTACCACCCGGTCACGTGGTCTGTATGGCTGTAGGTACACCCCCGGTCACATGGTCTGTATGGCTGTAGTTACACCCCCGGTCACATGGTCTGTATGGCTGTAGTTACCCCCGGTCACATGATCTGTATGGCTGTAGTTACCTCCCGATCACATGGTCTGTATGGCTGTAGGTACACCCCCGGTCACGTGGTCTGTATGGCTGTAGTTACCCCCCGGTCACATGGTCTGTATGGCTGTAGTTACACCCCCAGTCACATGGTCTGTATGGCTGTAGTTACACCCCCAGTCACATGGTCTGTATGGCTGTAGTTACCACCTGGTCACATGGTCTGTATGGCTGTAGTTACCTCCTGGTCACATGGTCTGTATGGCTGTAGTTACCACCCGGTCACATGGTCTGTATGGCTGTAGTTACCCCCGGTCACATGATCTGTATGGCTGTAGGTACACCCCCGGTCACATGGTCTGTATGGCTGTAGTTACCTCCTGGTCACATGGTCTGTATGGCTGTAGGTACACCCCCGGTCACATGGTCTGTATGGCTGTAGTTACCCCCGGTCACATGGTCTGTATGGCTGTAGGTACACCCCCGGTCACATGGTCTGTATGGCTGTAGGTACACCCCCGGTCACATGGTCTGTATGACTGTAGTTACCCCCGGTCACATGGTCTGTATGGCTGTAGTTACCCCCGGTCACATGGTCTGTATGGCTGTAGGTACACCCCCGGTCACATGGTCTGTATGGCTGTAGGTACACCCCCGGTCACATGGTCTGTATGGCTGTAGTTACCTCCTGGTCACATGGTCTGTATGGCTGTAGGTACACCCCCGGTCACATGGTCTGTATGGCTGTAGTTACCCCCGGTCACATGGTCTGTATGGCTGTAGGTACACCCCCGGTCACATGGTCTGTATGGCTGTAGGTACACCCCCGGTCACATGGTCTGTATGACTGTAGTTACCCCCGGTCACATGGTCTGTATGGCTGTAGTTACCCCCGGTCACATGGTCTGTATGGCTGTAGGTACACCCCCGGTCACATGGTCTGTATGGCTGTAGTTACCACCCGGTCACGTGGTCTGTATGGCTGTAGTTACCCCCCGGTCCCGTGGTCTGTATGGCTGTAGTTACCCCCGGTCACATGGTCTGTATGGCTGTAGTTACCCCCGGTCACATGGTCTGTATGGCTGTAGTTACCCCCGGTCACATGGTCTGTATGGCTGTTTGTGATTTAAGAACATTCAGTGCATGAGAAGGGGGCGTGATAACACTATACAAGGGCTGTGACCATATAATATTGTGGCCATGCTATGTCCATCACCCCCCCATATCCCCCTTTTCCTCTCATCACTGAAGGGGACCTACCTCCCAACTGTCCTAATCAGCACAAAAGTCTCTCTATGTGGGAACTGGGACACTCATATCGCTGTTACTCTCCTCTGTCAGACACTGTGTTCTCTACACTAATTCTCTCTTGTTTATTCTCATTTTACAATGTGAATGTCTCCCTGCAATGACGCCCACAGAAGCCTACACAAATACAACCACAGGTAAGAACAGAACAAATGCACCACATCAGGGTGACTGACAGAATGAAGCTGCCCCTCCCCCTGCAGGGTGACACAGACAACAGGGAGCTATGAGACATGGGGTCTGCCCCTCCCCCTACAGGGTGACACAGACAGAAGGGGACTATGAGACATGGGGTCTGTCCCTCCCCCTGCAGGGTGACACAGACAGAAGGGGACTATGAGACATGGGGTCTGCCCCTCCCCCTGCAGGGTGACACAGACAGCCGGAAGCTGAGACATGGGGTCTGCCCCTCCCCCTGCAGGGTGACACAGACAGAAGGGGGCTATGAGACATGGGGTCTGCCGCTCCCCCTGCAGGGTGACACAGACAGCCGGAAGCTGAGACATGGGGTCTGCCCCTCCCCCTGCAGGGTGACACAGACAGAAGGGGGCTATGAGACATGGGGTCTGCCGCTCCCCCTGCAGGGTGACACAGGCAGAAGGGGACTATGAGACATGGGTTCTGCCCCTCCCCCTACAGGGTGACACAGACAGAAGGGGACTATGAGACATGGGTTCTGCCCCTCCCCCTGCAGGGTGACACAGACAGCCGGAAGCTATGAGACATGGGGTCTGTCCTTCCCCCTGCAGGGTGACACAGACAGAAGGGGACTATGAGACATGGGGTCTGCCCCTCCCCCTACAGGGTGACACAGACAGAAGGGGACTATGAGACATGGGTTCTGCCCCTCCCCCTGCAGGGTGACACAGACAGCCGGAAGCTATGAGACATGGGGTCTGCCCCTCCCCCTGCAGGGTGACACAGACAGCCGGAAGCTATGAGACATGGGGTCTGCCCCTCCCCCTGCAGGGTGACACAGACAGCCGGAAGCTATGAGACATGGGGTCTGCCCCTCCCCCTGCAGGGTGACACAGGCAGAAGGGGGCTATGAGACATAGAATGACATAGACATGTGACATAGAATGACAGGACGGGTAATCGGGCATCTTCTTATTACCCCCAGGTGTCCCTGGATGGGGCGTGGCTCTCCTGGTGATGACATCACTGATCCTGTCATACCTCATACTCTGCATGTTGGTTATGGTAAGATATAAATGTGATGATTATTATTTGTGGGCATGTGATACATGGGGGGGGGGGTGTTATTCCTGGGGGGCTATGTACCACTGACGTCTAGCGGATCCCCTGTGGCCAGGTCATTGTCTTCTCATCCATTTCCTGGTCCACTTCCCGTGGCATGGTCAGTAAATGTACTGTATGAGGTTAGCAGATGTTTAGGGGGTTCTGCTCCTAGCAGTCACTGTTACCCCTATTGGCCCATTGTGTGATACGCTGGACATACTGGGACTGATTCAGAGGGAGACGTACGTCCAGCTGGGTAGAAGATCTTTTGTGTATTCGCCCTGTGCATGCCCCGGCAGCTGGTCTGACTGTCAGGTCCAGTCCATACGAGGAGGGGTGACGGGGAGGGCAGGATGTTGTGACATAGGCAGTGTACAGTAAGTACATGATCAGGTAATTGTATAGACTGGGGCGTAGTCACAGATACGGCTGAAGAAGCGGGTGGTCAGGTGTCAGTAGCGGCTGATGGTGATGACGAGCCACAGAACGCACAAACTGCTTCTACAGAAAGGTTTACAGATGATTGACAGTCGCTTATTAAGGCTTTTGTGGTCGCCTTAGAGTAGGGTTTTGTGAGCACACTTCAGTAATAAAAATGTTTTGCTTTGTTTTGGAACACATTGTGGGAAGTTGTTCCTGCTGTATGTATCGCCCCATCGTGGAGCCACGTTGGGGACCAGAGAGGGTGACGGGCCATAACTATATAAATGTACTGAGGGCTCCAAATCGTTGTCTTCTGTTGTCTCTGTAATCTATCCGAGGAACCAGCAGTCGGTGGTTGTGTTATCTGATGAGGGGTCCCCTATATTATATGTCTGCTTTAGGCCCCTGATATTACCCGTTTTCCAGAGGGAGGGATAGAGATCGGGGTGAGAGACAGATGATGGAGAGATATTGGGGGGACAATGTGTATTTACTGCTGCTAATCGGCCTGTCTTTTGTATTTCAGCCCATGCTCAGCAAACGCCATTGTGGAGGGGGCCACGGGGGCCACTGACCTGCTCCACAGACAGCCATCACGTATTCTGTGTATTACATTGTTTCTGCACCACTTGTATAATTGTGAATGCTGCATTAATAAACATATGACATGTATGTGCAATCTGTGTCACACTTACCTCCTGCAGGCTTGGGGTAGGTGAATAGAACATGGATCTATGTAGAAGAGATGTTTAGATTCTATCCCTCATTCGGGTTCTATGGAAGCTGTGTCAGCCCCAGTAAGGACCAGACCTCGCCTCAAGCTGCCAGGGGCTTATTCTACTTACAGATGTAGTAATTGGGGATCACCCTCTGAGTTCTCTGATACAATTACTCTCATGTCAGTATAATTGTAACAGGATTTCTACTGTTCATAACTAGAGAACATATTGAGGACACCATATAATATAACTATATCCCCCTTGGTCTGGTATAACATGGACAGAAAATAGCAGATTAACACTCAGAAATAAAACATTGGAATCTGGTATAGAGGCCTCAACTACACGAAATACATATGTCCTGACACACTCGCACCTATCCAACTGGTAACACGTGAGCAGCACATTAACAGTACGGTGTATGATCTCTTGTGGGCTCATTGTAAGGACATGGCTCATATGATAAAACACACCATGGGAACAACACATGTATTGGGAACAGCCTGAATATTGTGAGTGATCCGTTAAGAGCATTGACAAATGTCTGCAGTTATCACAAGTTACCCTGTGGATACTATATAGAGAAACGCTGCCTTATACATGCTTACATAGGCCTTAAATAGACCAAATGGAAGATTTCACATTTAGACCCCATATCAGCAGGGAGCAGCGAACCCTAATGTCCTATTCTGCAGCTTCCACCAAGCCACAGACTTCTCCCACCTATGACCACTGGGGGGTGCTGTTCCATGTGATTTTACTGCACCTACATGGGTTAATCTTGCTCTTCCATATCTGTGGACAGCCAATAATGAAGTTAGACATCAGACTCTTTTATGAATGTGGATCAGTGATCCCTACTGGGGCTCAGCAAAGATACATATTATCCCCTGAGGGTGCCCAGGGCTGGCACAGTGCCAGGCATGTCAGGGTTACCCCTCATTTAGTGATCCAGAATTTATAAGAGGGGACCCCCCAACATAGTACTGACATTTCATACTGCAGAGTGATAATTGTACCTCTCTTTTACGGACGGTTGGCAAGGTTCAGTGTATTGGGCACCACCATGGTGCCATAAACCGTAATCTTGGTTTATTCTGCTATAAAAACAACTGAGTGGATGTGGAAGAGACACTTCTTTGTGGGCTTCAGAGATGGTGTTTGTCAACTGTCTTCTAGGAGAAGATTTAGAAGCTTTGAAACGCGTGTTTGGGACATGCCAACACTTTTCTGTAGATACATAAGACAATAACGCTTCTTTTGGTCGTAGGTCCAGCGTTGGGAAAAATAAGGTAGAATGATCTTGATCAATTCTACTGGTAGATGAAACTTTGGGTAACAATGATGTCACTATTCTTATACATTTATCATGACTCGTTAGGGGCTGAAGATGGAAAATCAGACACTTCGTTCAATAGGAGTAAAACAACCAGTTGAAGATAGTTCCATTGTTGAGGGGAAGGTTGTTTAATGAACAGTCTGATGTTTCGTGTAGATTTCTTGAATATCATAATAAAAGGCAAATTTCTATGTGGAAGAATTAATGTCTTACAGCTTAACCCTGAGGGTGTTAGGACTACAGCTAATATTTTGGAGGTAATGGAAATGCTCCACGCACAGGATAATTTCAAAACAAAATTTCTCTCAGAATTACAACACACTTTAGAAGTAGGTTTCCTTAACAGAAGAGACATCCAGCGATGAGACCTTATTTGAAGCAAAGGGTCCAATGATCCCCTCTTGAAAGATCTGGTAAATCCAGATACCAAACTATCCACATCAGAATTATAGCAGATACTTTGTCCTTCCATATGTCCCTAGGTAGTCTGGACGTAAGAGGTATAGGAGATATGAAGGCCATCTTCTGGTCCAGACTCACAGTATATAGAATGGGTCATCTATTCTCAGCAGGA
Organism: Mixophyes fleayi; assembly: GCF_038048845.1. Classification (NCBI taxonomy): domain Eukaryota; kingdom Metazoa; phylum Chordata; class Amphibia; order Anura; family Limnodynastidae; genus Mixophyes; species Mixophyes fleayi. The sequence continues at coordinate 2,029,399 of NC_134404.1, read as the reverse complement.
GACTCCCAGCTGGCTCTGGTACCGCTCTCTCCACCATACTGTTCTCTAGATCATCTCCGTTCTTCTGCTCATCAGTTCTACTGTCAGCGCCCCCTGATCTGTGGAATGGATGTGTTCCTTCACCCCTCCACCAACCTGCTTCCATTGCAGAATCCCTCACCACCAGCCACAGTCGGAGGTCAGTAGGTCCTTGGCTGCTAGGGCGAGGTAGTTTCTGATCATGCTTTACACCACGGCAGCAGTCAGTCCTCCAGTACCAGTATCCTCGGTTAAAGCCGCTATTCAGCCTAGGTTCTGGGGGGTCTTCTACAAGCCTTTTGTCATGATGCAGCCTAATCACACGTTAATAACATATGAAACTAGAAATGTTGACTCCTTCTTGAGAGGATCTGTGAAGGATCCGAGGGTAGGGCCATTAATCTAACGATACGGACATCTCCATTTGCGCTCTCCTAGCATTCTGCCGTGTCCTGTCCCAGCAGTGTTATGTTCAGACTTGGTAACTGAGCTCCCCAAGATAAGAGTTTATTTCCCTGTCTTCAGAGAAGTCCTACAATACGTCTAGTAAGAGGAATACGTCAAAACAATTCCTTGTATCCTTTGTACCTGGGAAAGTCTCTATACAACTGCATGATTAGTTGACACATACAATAGATCAACAAAAACGAGGCTTCAAGGGAAACCGAAGTAACCCAATATCTCCCTTATATTTCATGTCTTCACGTATTGATTGCACGTATTATGGTTCTGGGATGATCAAGAGGAAAAATATGTCCCATATAAGTTTCTGGCTATCCTTAAATATAGTGATTTACACCTAGGTGTGACGTACCCCCTCTTATAATATATAGGAAGTCACCATCATATTCTGTACCTCTATCCGCTCTTGATTTGGAATTGACTTATGAATGGATCTCAAGGATTGCAGCACTCTAATCAAATGTGTCCAACCTTCCCACACACAGAACATGGCGGATCCAGACCGGCAAAGTTACTATTAAACCAGGAGAAAGGTGAAGCAGAGAAAATCAGCGCTGCAGCAAAGCTTGACCAGACCATACGAAGTATTGCTGACCCCACACAGCCGTTCCCGTGTGGACACACCTGCAGCGCACTGCTGACGACAACCTAGACAACTCTCCTGCGACGGGAAAGTGACGCCTGTTTAATCCAACAGGCTCTCCGACCAAGGGGATCATTAAACCGACAGTTTGAGTATTTGTGGTCCTGCTTCTTCTACAGGATTGTACCTTCCTGACCATGCTGGTTCATGAGAGTGCCCACGTTTCTACACAATGGACAGCGTAGGTCTTTTCCCCCCTAGAATACGGATCAGAGACCACCAACCCAACAGACATGGAAGCATGAAGGAAGTCCGAGCCATGCAGATCATACAGACCCCTCAACTGGGTTTCTCTTCTAAGGGTCCAAAACTCTCAAAATAACACCATCAGACTCAGAATTAATTGTGCGCAACTAATTTTATTTAGAAAAGAGAAAAATAAGCATTCCTTCTATCTTCACATTATAAAAACGCAGCAGTTCTTTATTACCCCATCCACCATTACCCCTCTCGTTCCTCACTATGAGCAACTAATCTGAGCAGCAGAGATCACATAGTAGTATAGGACATATTCCCATTGTCACTGACATTACAGCCAACTCCGTAACGTCCATACCAGCTACCCTCTTATCTACGCAAGCTGTCACGGGTCCTGGTCCTCACCGCGACCAGAAGAATAAAGTAGACCACTGTTCGATAATGGGCAACCAGCTCATGTTCAGATATTTGGTAAGCAAATGTTTGCAGTTACAGGATCTATTCCTCATTATGTTGATAAAAACCTACAATTCCAGAGCTTGAGGGTCATAAATAGTCTTAAGTTCTAGAAGGCAAATCCTGCTTACATGCCGGTGTGCCAAGCTCTATGTTCCTGATAATGATGACAGGTGTAATCTCATTATTTTATACCAAAATTGGTCTTTACAGCTGTTTGTATGAATATCCAGGGAGGGGGGAACCGTTGTAGTACATTACTTACATACTCACATGCTCATCACACTTACTTCCAGGACAGACCATGGCTTTAAGTACCACCACTGAATGAGACTTCCTGGAACCAGCCAGTGATCAGTACGGACATTGAACATACAAACACGCTCATACGTGGGAATGTGTCTGGGTGTAGGTGTGCAGGTAAGGATTGAGGAACACAGGAGAACGGGTTGGACATACAATCTGCAAACATAAGAGTTTAGAAAGTGACCGAGCTCATTGCTTCTCCTGGAGTGACTGAAGGTTCTCACGGAAGATCCAGATTTGCAGCATTGATTCCTCCGTCTGTGGTCCAGTGTAAGATCCCAAAATCAGTACTTGCCCAGGACAGTGGCCAGCAGAGCCATGCGTACATACATCCCATTCTCCGCCTGGCGGAAGTAAGCTGCTCGGGGGTCAGAGTCTACTTCAAGGCTGCGAGAAGACGCAGAAAAGATGAGTTAGACCAAACCTCAATGAGATCTTCTCACTGGCTCGAGAGAACCAAGAGGTGTAAAATTATAACGGATTACTGCAATGTCATGAAATGTAGCCCCGAGGCTGACCCTGCATAGATTGTACTACCAAGGTCACAGGTATCTACTGGGCACCAACTCCACCATCTGCTCCTCACCTGATCTCATTGACTCTTGGCATTGGGTGCATAACCACCATCTTCTTCTTGGCCCGAGTCATGATGTGGGGGGTGAGGATAAACTGCCCAAAACACTTAAAAACAGGTAAAGAAATGGGTGTCAGTAACAAGGCACTATACTACCACTAACCCCTTCCCCAAGTTACTAGATTACTCACTCTGTCGTACTCCTCCTTGCTGTCAAACCTCTCCTTCTGTATCCGGGTCATATAAAGCACGTCCGTGTCCGGGAGAGCCTCCTCAATGCTCTCAAATTCCTCCTGAGTACAGGGAAACAACATAGGTCTATCCAAACTCACACCAACCCCGACACAACCTGGCCACCCATCCCAGAAGACAAGGCCACCCCACACAGGTCCTCCTGGAGCTAAGGACACTCACCTGCTTTATTCCCTTGGAAGCCACAAAGTGAATGATCTTGGAGGGCATACGCAGACTGCTTGGTGTTACATATCTCAGGTTGATACGGTACTGGGTTAGGAGGCAGGCAAGAGAATGGACCGTACGACCGTGCTTTAGATCCCCGACCATCGTTATCTAGACAAGAGATAGTTATTCATGAATCCAAATAGTCTATGACAAATCAACCACGATAACAAGCTATTAGCGTGCGTAAGTCTTAACCTTCAGAGATTTAATGTTTGAGCATAGAAGGTTACAGATAAACATTGCCTAAAAGGAGCAGGAACCCTAGATTAAGCAATCGAGGTACAACTTACGGTCATGCCATTGACTGTTCCCAGCTCCTCCCGGATAGTGAATATATCCAGCAACGCCTGCGTAGGATGCTCTCCCACCCCGTCTCCAGCATTGATCACAGGTTTGCGGCAGTGCTTGGCAGCGAGCTGGGGATAAAACAGTTTATGAGCAGTGATGCTGGGAGATAGCTGGAGGATTGGAGAGTAGAAATGCTTATACCTCCACAGCTCCTGGCTCTGGGTGTCTCACCACCAAAACATCAGAGTAACAGCTCATTGTCTGCACAGAGTCCGTAAGTGATTCTCCCTTCTGAGAGGAGGAGGTGGTCTCTGAAAAGCTGATCACGGACCCCCCAAGGCGATGCATAGCCGCTGCAAAGGAACTGCTAGTCCGTGTGCTTGCCTCGAAAAACATAGACGCCATGACTTTACCCTGGGAATGAGAATATGTCACATGGACATAGATGAATGTAACAGAAGGCAGAGAATGGACAGATCAATAAGATCAAAATGAAAGACAAGAGTATGAAGAAAAACCAGGATGAGAACGAACCTTCAGCATATCCAGGCTCCTCTCTTTCTGCACCAACATTCGCAGAGTGTGGGCCACATTGAACAGATGGGACATCTGGAAGACAGCAAAGCATCCATCACACTGTGAGAGCAACATCAAGATCCCCATCTACAGTTAGTCATCAAAACAATGTGGGCGGCACGGTGGCTTAGTGGTTAGTACTTCTGCCTCACAGCGCTGGGGTCATGAGTTTGATTCCCAACCATGGCCTTATCTGTGTGGAGTTTGTATGTTCTCCCCGTGTTTGCGTGTGTTTCTTCCTGGTGCTCCGGTTTCCTCCCACACTCCAGAAACATACTGGTAGGTTAATTGGCTGATATCAAACTGACCCTAGTCTGTGTGTGTGTGTGTGTGTGTGTGTCTGTGCGTGTGTTAGTGTGTCTGTGCGTGTGTTAGGGAATTTAGACTGTAAGCCCCAATGTGGCAGGGACTGATGTGAGTGAGTTCTCTGTACAGCGCTGCAGAATTAGTGACGCTATATAAATGGTAATAATAAAACAATACTCAGCATCCACAAAACATGACGCAATCAATAGAACGGGCACCACACGATAGAACAGGTAGCTGCATTTTATGACACTGGGACGTGAAGACAAATCAGCAGAGAAGGAATAAGCTACATATCAGGGTCATGTAGGAAGATCGTACCTGGTCCTTGCTGAACTGCTTGACGGACATAATGTGCTGCCCGATCAGTGGGTGCAGCAGGGGGGAGGTCTGTACGTGGGGGAGACTCTGCAGGGACATGCTCTGGGGGGACATGATTCGGGGAATTGGAGGTGGATACGTATAACCGTCCTGGAAGGAAGACAGATCTAAGGACACAAAACATGACAACATGTAAGAACCACAGCACGTGTATCCACAATCAGGAGCTTTTATAGTGTTCAGCTGAGGGTAAAGGTCCGAAAAATAGGCGATTAGCCCCCATAACAGGACAGGACATTAGCCCCCTATACCGGCCTGTCTAAGTCTACCAGTCACATCTTACTGGCAGTGACTGAAAGCGAGCCAGCCTACGTCATCCCTCCAGAGACCAACATGGCGGCTGCCGACACATGTCCTATAATCACATATTACAGAAAAAGAGCCCACAGGAAGCGGCCGAGAGCGGACAGAGCATCTCACAGAGCGAAGTAATAGAAGATGAAATAACCTGCGTCTGTCGGCTTCTTCATCATTCTATCTTTCTGTTCCTCGGCTGCTGACACGGAAACAAAGCGTGCAGACAGGTTAGTCACAGGACACGTATGAAGACACATGAGAGACAGGACATTGGTACATCTGCCAAGCTCTGTGCTACAATCTACAGCGGATGGTAAAGCCCATTACACCCCGAGACCCTCACAGTCATAAGTCAGATGCTATAAGCTACAATACTGAGGGCTAAAACAGGGACTGCTTCCCGGTATATCAATGTCTGAAGCAGACGTGGCCCCTCCATCACACATTATAGTCCGTGTCCTGGAGTCAGCACATAAGGGATGACGACGGGGGGCTAACAGCCCCCCCCAGTGAGTGACAAAGGATACAGCAGAAGAGGGAGAATGCAGAGAACAGCAAGCAGGTCCAGAGTGCTGCTAGCGGGGGCTATGACAGGACTGTACCTGTGTCCAAGGAGGGTGCTGGACGTTCTGGGGGGCCGACTGTGTAAACACAAACAGAGAAACACTTAATCTCCAACTCCTAGCTCCCCCCCCCCCCCAAAAGGACAGAGCTTGGCAAATATGGAGCACAAACAACACCCTGCACAAGATTCCCACGTTCTGGCGACATTCAACGGCAAAGACCCACATTTCTCAGCCAACAGACATCAGGCTGTGCCGGTGACGCCCATTCATACTATCACCGATGCCAGGCACAGGACTAACACAGGGCATTATAGCAGACGTCACACTGTCCCTCAGACTAAGCACGTACGTTACAGCCGACTCCACAAAAAGCGGTTCCCAGAGTATGAATGGAATACTCTTCTGATTGGTCACTCATAGCTCCGCCTCCACGGAAATCTACAACCATCTACTTGCCGTTGAATCTGACCATTGTTCAATTTACGATTTATTTAAAGGATCTTTGCCAATCACTGGTATAATTGTGTAAATTGATCTGAGAAAAGAGGAACCCCCCCCCCCCCAAACTCCAAGTTCATTCTTCTTCGGAACCATAGTGTAACGAGACCCCACATACAATGTAAGACCTGTCATTACTACTGAATATACCTCATATAGGGAGGCCCAGCATTAACCTGCTGATTAATAATCTCAGTCCCACCCTCCCCCTGATTAGTGCCCTGGTCATTCACAGAACGTTACCAGTCCTTGCGGTGAATCCTCGATGCCGAGACACAGAGATCATCCTGGACGCTGGACACCAGGACAAAGTGTTAGGAGGTTGTACACCGCACCCCTCCAATGATCCTCATTACTGAACACAAATCTGCCCTCCAGGATATACAGTATCCCATGGTGGAGGGAACCGCCACACACAGGAAGGTGCAGATCTTTGTATTTACATGGAGACTGTAACCCACTACCTGGCACGTCGGCCCATAACCCCCCTTACACTTCTCTCCTGACCCTTCAGACAAAAGCCCATCAAGATTGGTGGATTACATATGAAAAGTGACACATGACAATATAGTAATGCTTTGTATTATATTTTAAATTAAGTTGTTGTCCATGTGTGCATGAAAGGGGGGGGTTAAAAGGTGGTCTTAGCTCCACCCTG